>NC_089827.1:13189352-13414352 GCF_035046505.1 Tiliqua scincoides | reverse complement strand
ACCACCCATTAAGATTCTTGCACAAGTCGAGTCAATGGAGGCAGGGACTCAGAACTTGATTCACACCATGGTGGATTGGCACGTTCCTGCTTTGTTGCCCTGTGCCAGCATCCAGATTGTAATCTCCTTGGGGGCAGGGATCGTCTTGTCGCTCTATGAAAAGAGCACCATGAACATTGATGGTAGTAGGAAAAGAATAATACCTTAAGCAATTTACACCAGCTCAGCTCCAAAACACAAAGTTGCTTGCAATCCTACAAAGATACATCTGTGATTCCCAGGTTCTTGTATAGCAGTGCAGAAGCACTGGGTTTTGAAATGCTTTAGCATATGTGGCAACAGCAGGCACATCTGCTTCTTTTGCAGAGCAAACTCTGCTGGCCTTGGTTATAGGCTGAGTGCTGTAAACAACAGGATGAGATAAGAAGCGCTCAGACTTTAGGAATGTGTTGTCAAGGTGTCATTATCTGTAAACCTTAGTAACCCTTGTAGTAAACAGAGGAGATAGAGTGAATAAAAGCAAGAGGCGGGCTCGGTAAAAGTGGCTTGCCTCCCTGCACTCAAATTTGGAAACCCGACTTCCGTCTCTTTATTCTGCCTCTCTGACTGCTCACTGCATCCGCTCTTGCACTCCATCAAGCAACCTGGCCTAGAGTCAAGTTTGCTTCCCATATCGTTGCTACATTCTTGGCTAGATCTTGTATGGGCTGGGATGAAGTATAACCACCACCACAACCACAACAGTGTATGACATCCCTTCGGTGGTGGGGGAGCACATGAAGCACTGGTATCTCTTGCTGAGAATTTGCAGCTTTCATCAGTCATGTGGTCCACAGGAGGTATCCCAATATTTGAAGCTGGATTCTAAGAGATAACGAGATGTTTTGCCTTTCTGGAACCTTCATATGCTGTTGCTACCTCTCTTTGCTGTCCACCTGCCTACCTCCAAACAAGGTCAACTCTCAGGCTGTCTTCAGGATGTCCTCTGGTGGCTACCTGCCTAAGTGCTGCCATTTCCATAGCAACTGTTACCCTGCACGTGCCTGATCTCGTCTGATCTCAGAAGCTAAGCAGGGTCAGGCCTGGTTAGTACTTGGATGGGAGACCGCCTGGGAATACCAGGTGCTGTAGGCTTATACCATAGTCTTTCAAGACTGAAGGTTGCCAACCAGTGGTTCTCCTCCATCCCACAGGGAGGGAGAGGGAGCTGGAGGCATCACTACCTCCTTTTCCTTGTTACATTATTGATTCTTCACTTGCTTTCTCTTACAGGAGGCCTGGAGAGGGAGTGATCAGTGATGGCAACAAGGAAGAGCAGCCATCTCCTGTCCTTTCCTATTGTATACAGGGAGGTAGAGGACACTGCTGAGGAAGGAGCCCACCTACCATCTTCATCACCTTCCAAAAAGGAAGGGCAGTCAGCAGTGGTTGCTGTTCCTCTTCCTTAGTTGTAGGTCAGTGCAGGGCTTCTAAGAGGGGGGTGAAGGGGGTACATTGTACTTGAATCCAGGGTCAAAAAAGGAGCCTAGAAGCCAGAGGTGAGGAGTCGGGAATTCCCTGGGATCTTAACTGACCTCGGAGAGAGAGAGAGAGTGAAAGATGGAGAATGGGCTGATCAGGATGCCCAGCCTACAAGGTAGGTAGACTTGGGCTTTGCAACAGGAAGCTCGGTAGACCTGGTCTCTGGGGAGACTTTTCCAGCTGTCACTGTTCTCTCCCCTTTCAATTTTGCCCTCTCACTTCCCCCTTTGGGAATGGACCAAAAAAAAAAAAAAAAACTTAGTACACCCTGTACAGCCTGACAAAATTCCTGTCTGGAGCCCTGGTCAGTGAAGGGTGATGAGTCATCTGGATGCATTGGCAGGTGTTAGAAGTTGCATTGGCAGAAATTGCTTTAAAAGTGTACTAGGTAGGTCATATAGGTGGTATAGTGTCAGCAGATGCAGCCATAGTTATTACCCATGCAGCCACCATTAACTAATAAATAAAAACCTTTTTTTTTTTTTTTTTAGATTTCTGGGGATTTTGTTTTGGTTTTATTACAAAAATGAGAAGTGCAGAAAGTGATGTTATGCGTTTTTATTTCATTATCACCGTTTTCAACCACCTCTACTGATGGCCTTGTCCCTAGACTCTTCTACAACATGTCAGATTGGGTCAGGCCTTGGGAACCCATTCAGAGACAACTCCAGAGCTAGCAATCTTGTCTCTCTCGGGACAGCAGGTGAGTAGAAGGAGCTACATTTCAAAGGCCTGTTACCCAGCATCCCACAAGTGAACCTGAAGAAGCTACCTGAGATAAATGACAGGTCTGCATCAGAAGAAGAAGCAGTTGCTGGGATTCTTAGGTCAGGAATGAATTTTGATTTAACCAAAGGGGTGGGAAAGCAATTATAAAAGAGTGCATCTTAATGAGTGCTGTCACTCACTCAAAGACTGCTGGGTGTGTAGTAGCAGGGTGGGTCCCAGACACTCTAATGCATGCTAAATGCTGCTCCCCTTACCAAATGATGTCAGCCCCTGCTCCCCCCACTCTCCAACATTCTGGTTCAGCACTCTCCCACCCCACATTTCCTCTTCCTCTCTCTCCTTCTCTTCATTTTCCAATCCAACAAGCAGATGGAGAAGGGGGAGGTAGAGAGAGATGGCCGCCCCCACCCATCTGTTAACCTGAGGCAGCCACTTCAGTTGGCTTCATGTATGGGCCAGCCCTGTGCTCTGGGGCTTTTAAGAATGCTTCTGAATGCTGATCCTTATACAGCTCCTTGGATCCCACAGGTGGAAGGCCCAAGTTGTTTTGGAGATCCTGAGTTCAAAAGGTTTCAGAAGCAACATTGCAGTTGTGCTCAGAACCCCTGTGGATGCTGAAACCCATGGATAGACAAATCCACAGGCCAGGGTTTAACAGACCTCCAGATCCGACTGAAGCGCAGCTGTTGTTGCATTCAAAGGGAACAGGTTGGGCCTCAGCTCAGGTCAGGGGACCCACACTGAGTCAAATCGGTGAAGGAAAAATCAGTGGATGACAATGTTCAACCTGTATAAGGAATACACTTATTCCACCAACTAGAGCCCAGTCCTATCCCCCACCAACTTCCACCAACTAGAGCCCAGTCCTATCCCCCACCGTTAGCAATGACATGAGGGGATTAATGTATTTATTACCTTATACTTGTATGAGCAGCTGTTCCAAGAAAGCATGCGCTGCATCAAATTGTAGTGATGGTGGGAGATCAGGAGACCTGGAAGAAGTAAGGAAAAATAATTTTTTCTCTTACCTCTCTGTAGGCCTCCTGATGACTTACGTATGGCAGAGGTGTCAAGCTTATTTTATACAGTGAGCCGAACACCATTCATGGCACCTACCGAGGACCAGAAGTGACATCTTTAAGCAGAAAGTGATGTCACGAAGCAGTTGATAGCCAGAAATAAGCATTTTGTTCTCACCAACAAACTCATTAACTGAAAAGGACAGAAAATACGCAAAACCTGATTCAAGATATGGGAGGGCCCAATTATCATGCCAGGAGAGCCCGGGGCCAAGGGCTGCCCTTTCAGCAGCACCACTTCTGTGGAGTGGGCTGGAGGAGCTGGATAGTGGCGGCAAAAGTGCACACAGGATCCAATCCCCAATTATCCAGTCCACTCTGCCCCCTTTGTAACCTTGGACTTACATCGACAAAAAAGCTGGTGTAGGTCTGAGGAGACCCATAGGCAATCTGGTGGCCTACTGGGGATAAGTTAAAAAGTGTTTTGCTTATTTCTTGCTGGCCATCTGACCCCCCTCCCCCCCCCCCACATAGCATGCAGCGTGTGCTGTGCTGGTGTGCCTGCATGCTATGGAGTGGTGGGGGATAGGATTAGGCTGTGAAAATAAATTTGGGGCAGCTCTACATTTGATCAAAGGAGGGATGGTGGCAGAGGGGGTTTCAGACCAGGATGAGGTCTCTTGTTATCTGGTGTGCTCCCTGGGGCATTTGGTGGGCCACTGTGAGATACAGGAAGCTGGACTAGATGGGCCTATGGCCTGATCCAGTGGGGCTGTTCTTATGTTCTTTTTCCCTACTGCTTTTTCCCTGATCAAAATCACCCTTGAAGTTATTATTAGGTCACAATGGAGAACATGCCAGTTTTCCATTGCAGGGTTAAATAGCAGCTTTCAGAGTGGGAAGATTTACATTGGAGAAATGGCAGGGGGGAAGGGGGAATTTCTCTCCCCCACTTGCCTCTGCTGCTCCAATCAAGGCATGGTCTCGCAGCTAATTGCAAATCAGAATGATAGTAAAAGGGGGGCAGGAGAATGCAACTCAAACAATTATTTATTTTTAAAATGCCTAAAATTTCTAGATGCTGTTCACTACTTGGAATTAACACCGGCACTGACGGCAGCAGTACAACCTCAGTCCAAAGGACATAATAGGAAGGAAGGGAAAATAAAAAGGGCAGAGGATCAACTGGGGTAAGCCAAACAGATGCATCTTAATGGATATGTTGGTGGGCCAGTTGGTACAATCTTGGAAACGTGGAAATGAATCTACTTGAAAGCAACAGTGATGGACAGAGGGTAAAAATTCCACATACAGGTTCATCTTTCCTATCCTCGGATTTGGGACCCATGGTTTTAATACACCATGGGTTTCGAACTTGCTGTGGGAGGGCTGGAACTGAGCTCCCTGATGCGACTGAAGATACATGCGGCTTCTGTGGGCCTCAGAAAAGCCTCCGGAGATACAGGAGAGGCACTTTGGTTTTTATGAAAATCGGAATGCCTTTCTGACACCTCCAAAGGCCTTTAAGGCACACTAGACGTGACCAAAGAGCATCTGTAGCCACATCCCCAGGTAATAATAGATCAACCTGAAGATTTGTTTATCTGCAGGTTTCAGTATCCCCTGGGGATACCCTGGGGTCCAGACCTGGATCCAACTGTAAACTGTGATTTCAGTAGTAAATGTGGGTTACCAGTTTATTAGAAATGGGTAATATTGACTGGCATCAGAGGTTATATAAGATTTATGAATCAACTTAATATTTATGAGATGGGCCCAAACTCATGAGCCAATTCAGCTTTTCATAGGGAAGCGTTACTTATCGTAAGGATTCACTACATGGCCATACTTCACATATTTTGAAACAGATGACATCAGAGATGATTCTTCCCAAAAACCATACCGAGGATCAGGTCACCCACAGAGGCAGTGAAAATGCTGTTGAAGTTGAACTTGTTAAAAGCAAATACACATGGTTCCATTTTGGGTCTTGGCGAAAGATACTGAGAAACACAAGCTTCTGACCTGCTGCGGGGATACAATTGCATCCATGTGTGGAACAGAGCCACAGAATGAAGATATATGATCCTCTGTATATGACCTTTCCTCAGGTATTCAGCATTAATTAAGGGTATAAAACCAACCACACCTTGGCTGGTATTGTCCTCCCCACCCAAAAGGTTCCTATATATCAGTGTTTACTTAGGATAGTTTTAATTGTTGCACACTTCAGGGAGATGGAGGAAATAAGTCTATACAGATTGAGTATCCCTTATCTGAAATGCTTGGGCTAGAAGTGTTTCAGATTTTGGATTTTTTTTTTTTTCAGTTTATGGAATATTTCCATGTACGTAATGAGATACCTTGGGGATGGGACAAACTCTAAACATGCAATTCATTTATTTATATACACCTTATACTAGTGATTCTCAAATGTTTTAGCACAGGGACCCACTTTTTAGAATGATAATTCGTATGGGACTCACCAGAAGAGATGTTATTAACCTGGAAGTGAAGTAATAGATGGAAATGTTATAATCAAGCAAGAAAATTTTTAACACCCCCCCCCCATAAGTAAGTAAGTAAGAGCCCAATCCTGTGGTCAGTGACACGACTCTGTGCCGCCGAGCACAGTCACAAATGTGCTGTAAGGCACGTTCGCGGGGCTCACCGCTGGGCTCCCACCCATGCTAACTCAGCGCCAGCTGGCCCATTGACTATCATTGTTAAAAGCATATACAGAGTAGCCTGTTAAAAGTACAGATCTGTAACATTTCCTCTAATGCAGTCACATACCATGGTAGCATCAAGTTGAATATTTTCAAAATAAAATACACATTGAAATGAATGGGGTCCCTGGGCAAATAAGCTCCTCCCTTGTAAACTCGCGGGAACAGATTATAAACAATAGAGAAGAAAAAAGAATGGATCAGATGTCGGGTGAAGTTAAAGAAGTGGAGTATTTTGAAATGGGACACGAGATGGAAGAAGCAGATGTCATAATAACTGAGAATCTTAAGGAAGAAAAAAGACGAAATGTTCAGAGAGCAAGCTGTCTCAAGAAGAGGAAGAATTTATGGATTGAATTCAAGAATAATAGAATGAAAAAGAAGAAAGAAAAACAGAGGGGGGACTTAAGAAGAAAAAGAAGAAAAAGAAGAAGTGGAAGAACCAGTAGGAGGACTAAGAGGGAACACCAATAAGATAGAGTACAAAGTAAACAATAAGAAGAAGGGCAAAATGGTTGAATAATGAATAGAATTTTTTTTTAAACATATTAAATTAAAATAGATGTAAATGAAAATTTGAAATATAAATATTGCGGAAATTAAGTGGTATTAAGATATAATATTTTATTAATTAGCTTAAATTAAAGTGGATGAAAAGGGAATTTGGAATATAAGTATCGTGAAAATTAAAGTGGTTAATATATGAAATAAATTAGATGGAACTGCAATTTTGGAATATAAGTATTGTGGATAAGCGAAGTATAATACTATTGTAATTGGAGATATTTGTTTTTAGATGTGATATTAGAAATTAAGAATCAGATAAGAGATTGTATTTTAGAGGTTAGTTTAGTGGTAAGAAGAATCTATAAGTAAAAATTTGAAGCCTTTTTTGATTGAATAGTTATGGAAAATGATGTATAACATGTTATAAGAGATATTGAAGGAGGTAATACCATTGTAATCAGAGACTTTTTTTTAGATGTCATATTAGAAATTAAGAATTAGATAAGAAAGATTTTATTTTAGAGACTAGTTCAGTGGTAAGAAGAGTGTATAAGTAAAAGTCTGAACTGTTTTTTTTTTTTTTTATGATGGGATAGATAAGGTTAGAGGAAAAATATGGAATGTTAAAGTATTAACCAGTAGGGTTAGAGAATATGATAATTTTTGAATTGATTATTAATTTCGTTTGGATTAATGTTTGTTGTAATCGATGGCCACCACCCTCGTGTGTAACCTATGTAGTCCTAGCCCTAAGTCTATCCAATTTTCCTTACCGGTATCTGTAATAAATAAATAAAGCATAAAAAAAAAATGAAATGAATGGGGTCCCACCTGAAATTGGCTCGTGACCCACCTAGTGGGTCCTGACCCATAGTTTGAGAAATATGGCCTTATACACTTTGCCTGGAGGTAATTTTTTTCCTTGAGGACGCTGAATTAACTGTTATGCACCTGAGTTTTGACTGCGACCTGTCTCATGAGGTCAGGTCAGGTATTGAATTCATGTTGATGCTCAAATTTTTTGGATTTTGGAGCATTTTGGATACGGGCTTTTCAACCTGTTTACGGCCAGAGCTTGCGATTGACATGCTCATTGGATTCCATGACCATTCAACAGTCGAGTTCTCTTGGTAGTGTATTTATTGGCCTTGTGAGCAAATTCAGTCTGGACATGCCTGTCACCCAAAATCCTTTTAAGAAACATTATGATCTGCTTTGTTGGCAATACAATGTGTGAGGGCGTATCTGTACAGTTTATCTTCCATATGTCATTTCAGGGGCAGCTTCATATATCCCCATAGTTTTGTAATTGCTCCTGGAAAAGTTTTCTGTTGGGCAGCTCTGCTCATAAATTCAGGGCGCAATCCTAACTTGCGCTGGAAGAGGCAAGCCAGGAGGCTTGTGCTGCATCCAGGGCAGGATTGTGGCCAGAAGTGGCTTAGCTTCTCTTCCCCGTACCCCTGGGTAAACTCTTCCCCGTACCCCTGAGTAAGGGCTGCTGGCCCCAATGGGTCTTCTCAGACATGCACCACCTCCTGAGGTGGCACAAGTCCGAGGAGAGCGGAGCGGCTTGAAGCCGCTCTCCCTGGGGACAGGGGTTGGGATCCAGCATAACTGCTGGATTCCAGCCCCACCTCCCTCTTGCCCACCCACTGCTGGGGCCATCCATCGTCCTCTCTTCCCCCACCCAGGAATGCCACCCTCCCTCCTCCTTCCTGCCCCCCCACACCTACCTTTTCTGCTTATGTCAGCACAGGTGGGCCGACACAAGTGGCGGAGAGGAAACCGGCACAGAGGCTTCTGACAGCCTCCGCAGGCTGGCACTTCTCAGAATGCTGGCCTGGCTTCCCCTCAAGGAGGCGCAAATGTGCTTTACGGCATGTTTGCGACCCTCCTATCTGAACGTTTGGATTGTGCCCTCAGGCAGCTCCACTCAAAATTATGCAGGGGATGGATAGATTTGTATAAAGGGATGTTCTTTTCCCTTTCACACAACACCAAAGTAGGGGACATCCACAAAAATTGAGTGTCAGGAGAGTTAGAACAGACAAAAGGAAATATCTCTTTACCCAGTGGGTAATTAATCTGTGGAACTCCTTGCCATAGGGTGTGGTGATGACTCTTGGCCTGGATGCCTTTAAAAAGGGATTGGACAGATTAATGGAGGAAAAGCCCATCACGGGTTCCAAGCCATGATGACTATATGCAACCTCCTGGCCTCAGAATGCCAGATGCAATGGAGTCACAACAGAATGCAGGTATCTTGTGGTCTTGTCTGTGAGTCCCTCTCCTTACATCTTTTTTTTTTTTTTTTTTTTTTTTTTTGCCAACAGCATCCTGCAGAGTGGGGAAGAGGCTGATTTGCACCAGGAACACACTCTGAGGCGAGGTGAACCCTTCACTCCAGTAGCCCAATGACATGTCTTCCCAGCAGCTGAATTGCTATTTGCCACAGAGAGTAAAACCTACAGACATAATCAGGAACAAGGGTAGGAGGCAGGTGGGTCAGGCCCACAAGGCTGGTGGGATCGATAGCAGCCATGTGCACCATATCCTATTCCCCATTATGGGCCCGATCCGTCCACGTGCATCTACTTGGACATACACCAGCTATTTAACTCATGCAAGCCCTAGTAGACCCATTGTGTTGACTGTGGTTTATCCTGTGGCAGGGGGATGAATGTCCCCTTACCTCAAAGGAGCCCTCCAACTTTCCCCATAGGATGTGGCATGGCCTGGATACATTGGCCCAGGAAGGGGGTTGGATAGGATTGGGCTGCCAAACAGCTTTTCAGTGCTAAGTTGGTGAAAAGAAAACCAACTGCCATTGAGAATCCTGGATTTGTATATTAACACTCTGACCTTCACCTTTGTGAAATGCAAGTGCACAATCCATCAAGTTGCAGAAACACCCCAAGCAGTGGCGTCACTAGGGTTTGCATCACCCTGTGCGGAAGGCCAGCATATCACCCCACGATGCACCTCCTCCCATGCAGTGGGCAGGAAAACGCCCCAGGCAGTGGGCATGGTGATGCACTATCGTCCCACACCCACTGGTTTTTTGGTTATAACTTTTGATAGACTAGAAATATTTAAATATGGTTTGTTTCATTGCATTCTGCATAAAAGTGCACATCAAATGATATATAACATGATGGTTGTATTTGAAAATATAAAGATTTTAAAAATTTGGGCCAGTAGTGGTGTTGTGTGTGTCCCCCATGCATTTTGCCCAATGTGTCCTGCAGCTCTCTAGTGATGCCACTAACCCCAAGAGACTTGCTGTAGGAAAACTGCATGGACATTATGGGATCACTTCTCTGCTGCAGTCATATGAAAATTGATGGTGATCCTTAAAGGGATAACTCCCTTGAATATTCACATTTTCCTTGAATGGTGCAGACCAACAAAGGAGGGAAAGGAATAGAAGCTTGGGAGAGCAGAGGGTGATCCATCTCATAAGCGTAATCTCTCATTGTACAAAAGAGTCCTCTGGAGCTGCCCAGGACAGAGGTGTCCTAAACCCTCCTAGGAGCCCCTGTTGCTCTTTGCAAGAGGGCAAATGTGGTGGAGTTGCAGTGTATCTTGCATAATAGCTTTCCCATCCTCTCCCAGATGTGCAAATTAATGGGTTTGGACTGAGCGTGAGCTCAACAGAACAGCTGGAATGCTGAGAAGAGAAGATATATGAGAAGAGATTGAGGAATCTACATTTATATAGTCTAGACTAGGGAAGATTCATTGAGGACATGGTAAAAGCCTATAAATACTTTCAAAGGAACAGCATAAAATGCAGAAGAGGTTATTCACACCATAAGGAGATGGGGAGACATGGTGCAGTGAATTGAAGCTAAGAAAAATAATGTTTAGGCTAGAGATTTGGGCAAGCATATAGGAAAGTGGGCAGCCGAAAATACTGTCAAGGGAGATGGTGGGATTGTCACAATAACTACTGATATACTCAGGAAAATGGTAAAACAGAAAGGGTAATGCTCAGTACTGTATATGATTCAGTAGTGGTGATGAAAAAGATGAGTCCACTGATGTTCTGACAGCAAGTAGCCTGTTCATTGCCTGGTGCAGAGGCATTTGATGCTTGCCTTGGAGGTACACCAGGGATGGCATCAGAGGTTGGTCACTTTGTTGAGGCTCCATACCCATCAGAGGGCCCACCCAGTTGGGCCAACCCCTGAACCACCAGTTCAGGTTGCACCACAAGTCTCCAATGAACCATGGGGAGGACTTAGGCAGAAGAGCACTATGAGGTCCAGTGTGAGTTATTTTGTCAGGGCCCCCAGCAAAAACAAAATGGCACTGGGTACTCAAGCATGAGCTCAAGAATCACAGTTATAAAGGTATTTCTTGCTTTTCAACAGTCAATTATAACCAGTTCAGAAGTCATACATTTCAAACACGCTACATTCTTTCAACCTATTTCATCATGTTTGCAATAAATCAACATCGTTCAAATATATAATTATCATTGTCCACACATGCAAGAATAGAAATATATAAAGTTTAGCTTTTGCTCATTGTACTTTGGTATACAGGTTGGGCTTCGGTATCATGGTGGATCGATTCTCAGACTCCCTGCGGATGCCAAAATTCATGGATAATCAAATCCATGATTGGCCCCTTTAAGCTCTCCAAAGGGGACTAAAGCCGGTCCTCTCTGGAAGGCTTTTTGAAGCCCGAGGGAAACAGGAAGTAGCATTCTTTTTTTTTTTGCCTCCACAGACCCCCTGCAGATACCAAAAACCACGGATAATGAAATTCATGGTTGGACCTTACAAGACCTTCCCACACTTCAGAAGGCCTGCTGGAGCCTTCTAAGACATATTTATGGTTTAGCAAAAAAGCATGGGGAGGCCGCATCTGGAAGGTACTCTGAAATCCTCCAATGCGGGCTTGTGATCTTCATTGAGTCAAATCTGCAGATTGCAAACCTGCAGAGGACCCACTGTGTAAGCAAGCATAATATAGTATTGTTTTTCTCTCTTGATGATGAACATGTCTGCAGCACTGCAGACAAAAATGGAAGGCAGGAACTGGATTGGGGGTAGGAAGAAGAGTTGCAGCAAACCGTGTGGCTTGAGAAGGAACTGTGGTTTGATCATACAGTGTCCATTGTGTGTGCAATAGGATTTTCTGATTGGATGCCTGATATGTCTAAAGCAGGCCTGATAATGGCCTGGTCACAAAGTAGGGCCTGGTGAGTTCAAAAGATTGCCAGTTCTAGATCAATGGGCAAACAGATTAGGGTGGAGCCCAGGAGGAAAGACCAGGGCCAGACAGTGATCTTGAAATAATCTGAGATTAACATTTGCTACCACCTATCTGAGAAAAACAATGGAGGAATTGTGGCAATCGTAGCATGGGGATGTTTCCAGGTTCAGTCCCTAGCATCTCCAGGTGAGAAAGCCCTTGTCTGAACCTGGAGGTGTATAATGCTGAGTTAGATGGACCAATGTTCTGATTGAATATTGGGCAGCCTCCTTTGCATCTATGATCCTTTTGTTGCTACATCACTCAACAGGCCTATAGCATGAGCCTATGAATAGAAGAACATCAGAAGAACCCTACTTGAGCAGGTCGAAAGCCTATCTTTGTCCAGCTTACTGTATCTCACAGTGTCCCACCAGATGCCTCTGGGAGCAGACAAGACAACTTCCTTGGATCTGACATTCAGAGATAGACTACACCTAAAAACTTGTGGTTGCACATACACATCATGGCTTGCAACCTGTGATAGGCTTTTCCTCCATAAATCGGTCAATCCCCTTTTAAAGACATATAGGCCAGGTGCCATCACCACATCCTGTGGCAAGGAGTTCCACAGATTAATTACATGCTTGGTAAAGAAATATTTTGTCTGTTCTAACTCTCCCACCACTCAGAATTTTAGTGGGCATCCCATCAGAATGTCAAATCTGAAGTTAGTCCTGTTGTATTCAATGGGGCTCCCTTTGGGGAAAGTATTATAGGATCGCAGCTCTGCTCTTCTGAGCTGCAACAGTCCTGTCTACATTGACTTTGTACCCCTTTTCATGTCTTGCTGTAGCAGAGCGTTCTCACCTCAACAGTTAAAACTGTGATGTGACTGTGTGAGGGAGGGCTGGGGGGCAGAAAGCAAGTGATTTTTTTAAAAGTTGTTCACGTAATTTATATATCAAACCCTTCTGCAGGTTTTGTGTGTGCGAGTTAGGGGGAGGGGAGAAGACTAGGCCATGAAAATAACATTACACAGAATCTCGTGGCTGTGCAGCTGAGAGCCCAGTCCTATGCCTGTCTACTCAGAAGTAAGTCTCATTATAATCAATGGCAGTTACTCCCAGGAAAGTGTATATAGGATTCCAGACTAATTTGGATTCCTGGAGGCCAAATCAAGTGCTGTATAGGAAATAAGAAACGCCCTTGTTGTAGAGAAACATGGCATTATTCTTCACACTCCATTTTGCCCGATTGCTTCTTTTAATTAGGAGAGAAGTCAAGCTTCTGCTCTTTGGTTTTTGCATGTGCAATAAAATGAAGTTTATTTAATTTTCTAAAATAAGTAAAGCTGAGTTAAGTTAATTAAAAGTTAATTACAGTGTAATGAATCACTCGCACTCAGAACGCTAGGGTGACTCTGATGATTGTGGAGTTCGTCTAGCCTGTTGTGGAGTTCCTCTTCCTCGAAGGTAGGGATTCTTTAGGAATTTCCCCTTCCCCAAATAAAACCATTATGACCATTACCCACTTCAAAATGAAGCTTATAGAACAACACAGTAGAGTGTCGGGGGGGGGGGCAAAATGGTAAGTACTGCAGACACAGCAGTGTGCCATGTAAGCACCCAGCCCCCCACTTCCCATCAGAGCCATTCTGGGCACCAACAGCAACACACAGGCTCTCATGGAACCAAACGGTGTCTCCTGTGAATTGCTGTTGCTGCCTGGAATGGCTCTTCCCTCTTTCAGAGCCATTCCAGGCTGCTAGAGCAAAATGGAGGAGATGCCTGTGTTTTGCTCTAGTGGCCGGGAATGATTCCAAAGGGGAGTTAGAGTGACCACTCGCATGCCATGGTGAAGCGCCATCCAAAACTTAGTGTTTTGCACCCCCATTAGCTATGCCACGTTTTCCAGAATCACAAAGAGAGTCTGGTCCAACAAGAAGCTGACGGAACATACCAAAATCCAGGTCTACAGAGCTTGCGTCCTGAGTACACTTCTGTACTGCAGCGAGTCATGGACTCTTCGCTCACAACAGGAGAGGAAACTGAACGCTTTCCACATGCGCTGCCTCCGACGCATTCTCGGCATCACCTGGCAGGACAAAGTTCCAAACAACACAGTCCTGGAACGAGTTGGAATCCCTAGCATGTATGCACTGCTGAAACAGAGACGCCTGCATTGGCTCGGTCATGCTGTGATGGCCGGATCCCAAAGGATCTCCTCTATGGTGAACTTGTGCAAGGAAAGCGCCCTACAGGTAGACCACAGCTGCGATACAAGGACATCTGCAAGAGGGATCTGAAGGCCTTAAGGATGGACCTCAACAAGTGGGAAACCCTGGCCTCTGAGCGGCCCGCTTGGAGGCAGTCTGTGCAGCATGGCCTTTCCCAGTTTGAAGAGACACTTTGCCAACAGTCTGAGGCTAAGAGGCAAAGAAGGAAGGCCCATAGCCAGGGAGACAGACCAGGGACAGACTGCACTTGCTCCCAGTGTGGAAGGGATTGTCACTCCTGAATTGGCCTTTTCAGCCACACTAGACGCTGTTCCAGAACCACCTTTCAGAGTGCGATACCAGAGTCTTTCGAGACTGAAAGTTGCCAACAAACAGCTATGCTACTGCTCCCCCCCCCATTTAGTGCTTTCCCTGGACATTATTCTTATTTCAGTTCCTGGTTGCTTTTTTAAAAATTTGACCAAATAATCCTCTTACATTTGTTTGGAGTTGTTCCATTTCCCAGCCCAGCACAGTTATGGGCCACTAATCTTAGAAGCTTGATGGAGCCCAGGCTTCTCCAATACCCAATCTTTATGGGCCTAATAAAGGTTGTCCAACTTCTCTTGTTGAACATTTAAAGACAGGGCTCTGTACATATTGGAATTAGAATGCTTTTACTGCTCATTAATTCATCATTAAAAAAAGATGTTAACTAATCACTCTCTTTAAGGCTTTGGTTTAATGCTCTCTCTGGCATGAAGCACCCTAAGCCTGGAGCCCAGCCACTTGGAAACCTGTTAGGAGACACGAGTTCCATCTTTCTATGGGGTGCTTTGATTTAGAGCCCTCTTGTTTTCAGAACAGGAAAATCTTTCGATTTTGCATTTGGCATACGTGCATACCCCATATCCATGGGAGTGCCAGTCTGGACACACACACACACACACACACACACACACACACACACACACACAGAGAGAGAGAGAGAGAGAGATTCTGTGAATCCATGGATGATACAGGGGATGCACTTTAAAAAGGTGGGCAAAGTAAACAGCCATATATAGCTTTGCTCGCCCGTGTGCATTGAAACAACTGTCTTTAGAGGACTGCAGGCAGTCTTCTGGGCTGCCTGCAGTGTCTTCCTAGTTCAGAGAGTCTCCTCCCTTCCCCAGTGTTGCCCCAGAATGCATCACAATGCATTCTCTTCCTGGTTGCGATAACCGAAACAGCACATGCCAGATCCGCGGATACCAGGGTACGCCTGCGTATCGCCATGTAAATAGCAGTGAATTGGAGGTACCAAATTATGTAGTATGCCTATGAATGACTGGGACCAGTGTGTTTAACTTATTCAGTGTAAAGAGCCTGATTTGTATTGGGCGTTTGATGTAGGGGGATTTTAACCCTTTGCCTCCACCATGGACCTGATCACTCTGCGGTTGTTGTTTCAGGCACGCAAAAATATCTCATTGGCACCAATGGGAGCTTTTCTCCTGGGGGAAAATGGTGTGTGTTTGTGTGTGTGTGTGTGTGTGTGTGTGTGTGTGTGTGTGTGTGTGTGTGTATGAGTGTAAGAGAGAAAGAGAGAGAGAGAGACTGGTGGGAGCAAAGAATTGAAGACCTCCAGTGAGTGCTGTGTCTATTAGAAAAATCCAGCACACAGACCCCAATGACACCTTAAGCACATAATCTAAGTTGGCCAAAATACAGCCACCTGGCAAAAGACTTCCTACTGCATCCCTCCCCTCTGTGGGTGCTGTTTCTCCTACCTCCAACTCTCAGAATGCCTTGCAGTGCCATGGTAAGTATATGGTTCACTGCTATTCACGGTTTCAGGTATCCTTGGTGGCAGTAGGACCATATGCCCTGTGGATATGAGTGAACAGCTCTCTCTCTCTCTCTCTCTCTCTCTCTCTCTCTCTCTCTCTCTCTCTCTCTCTCTCTCTCTCTGTGTGTGTGTGTGTGTGTGTGTGTGTGTGTGTGTGTGTGTGTGTCTTTATAGATATTTAATCTCTCCTACCTCCCTGCCTATTTTATTAGGAAGAAAGCTGCCTTTAGTTAAAGCTTCATCAAAATGCTCTGGGTCACTGCAACACTACATGGGAAGAGGCCAGTGCCTTCTACGTAAAATAACTAGTGCCCCTATAAGGAATTCATCCCCTTTTTTATTGTTACAAAACGTATATGTTTTGTTAAACAATTATGCTCAGCCTCTGGAAACATTCAAAAAACAGAGTTGGAAGCAATGGGATCTCGGAACAGCTTTTAGCGACGAAAACAAAAACGATGCAACATAGGAGCCTTGCATGTAAAAAAAAAAAAGTGTTTTTGGCCGAGTAAACCTCTACAGGGAAATACAGGTGCACTGCCATTGTAATCCAGACAATGCTATATTTTGGCTTTTGAAGTCCAGGATTCTGCCGCCTTTTAGAATCCCCAATTGTCAGAGTAACAAAGAACTTCTACCGACTCCGTGATCAGATGTGAGTATTTGCACTACCAAATCCAAACACAGCCCAGGCTGTGCTGCCCTGTTCAATCATTTTGGTCATGACTGATGGCTCTGTTGAAGACCAGCAGGGTTCAGGCACCTAGGAGAACACTGCACTTTCCGAAAGTGAAGCAGGGAATTGTTGACTCAGCCTCTGTTGATGATCATCTCCTTGCTCCAGGCTCACCGTCTTTCCATTTGCTTTCTTTCCCACAACAGAGTTCATTTCATTTCGAACATATCCAGAGGGCAGGTTCGTCCTCTAGGTTGACAGTACGCATATAATAAATAATATGGTTTCATTTGGCCTTCTTTTTTCCCGAACCATTTAATATGGCCATTAAACATGCATTCCAGTTAACTTCATCAAGGATCATAATGCCAGATGTGTTTAAAGCACTGTTTAACATGGCTTCGTGTTTACAGTAGCTTGGGCTGAATAATTCACGACGACAAATAACACCATCCCTTTGCAAAGGGATGTGCCTGCTCATTTTATAGGTAAATTAATAAAATGATCTGAGCAGCAAATGAAACTCATCGTGAAATAAAATTGCCACGTTACTTTCCTATGCAGCTCACGGAGCTATTTGTATCGCACATGTGCCTACGCGCTGGGAGCCAGGCAGCCTTTCCATGAGTCCAGCGGTTCCCAAAGTTTCCAGGGCTGCAACACCCTCAGAACCCGGAAGTCAGTGGCGGCGATGCAAAATGCATCACACAGTGACATCACTGGGCGCTCACTCCTGGGTATGGAGGTTGTCTCAAGCCTCCAAAGAGCGGAAAGAGGGTCAGGGCTGGCAGGTGGGTGGGCTTTTTGCAATGTGCTGTTTCTGCAGCTCTTCTCGTCCCACAGAGCCTCCCGCTGCCGCTTGGAGGCTAATGCTGCCATCTCCCCGCTGGGGCAGTGTCATGACACACACTTTGGGAACCACTGCACAAGTCCCTCTGAGGCAGGCACATTACTGGGGGACACTCTCCTCTGCTGTCTTGCTTCTTCCACTCCTCTTCTGAAAAGGAGCAGAGAGAGAAGGAGAAGAGAGTGGTAGGCTGGCTCATCACCATCCTCTCCTCTGCACTTCCTGTTCCACTCTGTTCCCCTCTCCCACCACTCTCTGCTCCTCCACTTCCTTTTTGAAATCCAGAGAACAGAAAGAGACTGAGGAGCAGCAACAGTAGCGTAGCTAGAGGCGGGTCACGACAATAAGTTTTGCAGGGTGCCTCAAAGTGCTGTGTAAGCTGCCCTTTGCCATCGGAGCCATTCTGGGCAGTGACAGCAATGCTCAGGAGATGCCTCCTTGTTGCTCTCACTGCCTGGAATGGCTCCAATGGTGAGGGGGAAGAGCCACATACACAGCGCATTGAGGTGCCCTGCGAAGCTCACTGTTGTGACCCCCTCTAGCTACGCTACTGTTGCTGCTCCTCAGTCTCTTACTGTTGTGACCCCCCTCAAGCTATGCTACTGAGCATTGGAGAAATTGGTTGGCATTTTGCTGGGTAAGGAAAGCAGCATTTGGAACAGCGAGGCTCCCCACAAGGAGATAGGGCATTTGGCATACCACCTCAAGTACTGAGAGGTTGTAGACCAGGGTTATAGGAAGCCCAAAGGGGAGGAGGTCAGGCTTGGAGAGTCTCAGTCCACTGCTCATTCAGGAAAGTCACTTTCTTGCAGGAAGTATGTCCTACTGGCAGGTCAAAACAAGTCCTCCCTCTACTCTCTAGGAATATCCATGCCAGCAGAAGACAGTATGCAAGCTCTGGTTCTGACCAAAGATGAAGGAGGACTACAACTCTCTCTCCAGGGGTGGCCCATCCATAATGCTGACTGAGAGAGTCACCTAAGGTAGCAGATGGGCAGAGGACACTCACTTTTGCGCACCCACTCATCTCCATGATGCCTCCTCCCACTCTCTGGACTGGAAAAGGAAAGGGACAAGAGTTGGGGAAGAAAAGTGAGGGCGAGTGTGAGGTCACCAGATAAGGGTGGAGAGCAGCATTTGACAAGCTGCCTCAGGCACCAGAAGGTCTTGAGCAGGCCCTCTCTCTTTCCACAGCCAGCACCAGAAGTGGCAACTAAATCATCCCTCAAATAAATCCCAAGGACAAAGAGAGGATATACCCTCCATTCCCTTCTGATGAACAACTATAGGTGGGAAGGGGAAAAGATCTCAGAGGCAACAAATGCTTTGCTGGCACATTTTCTCTCAGTCCCAATTCACTAAATCCCAAGGGTTACATCACATAAGAAGAGCCCTGCTGGATCAGGCCAAAGGCCCATATAGGCCAGGATCCTATTTCTCACAGTAGCTAACCAGATGCCTCTGGCAAGCTCACAAACAGGAAACCAACAGCCCAATCCTAACTCCCTGCGTGGAGATGCAGCAGTGCCAATACAGCTTCCGCTGTATCCTGCGAAGGAGTTTTGGCATGTTGAGGCCTTGGCGTGAAAGGGAACATTTGTCGCCTTGCTTGGGGTAAGCTCCAACAGCTGCCCTGGGTCAACTCAGACCTGCACATGCTCTATAGCCCTGGGGCCTCTTCCGGGCTGTACTGGGCACACAACTTACTTTGTTGGGCTCTGCGGGCCTCAGACTGGCCCATGGAAGTGACTTCCAGGTTTGTGAGCGCAACTACCGGTTTGACTGGAAACGACTTCTGTGGGTCATTTTGAGGCTTGTGGAGGTCATTAGAGTAGGCCCAGCACAACTCGGAAGTGGCTTCTGGGGCTCCCAATAAGGCAAGCTGACACTACCAGGAGCACTGCATCACAACCTCCTGAGGTGAACGAGATGGATCATGGCACTGAAAAGTTTGAGAAGCACTGGCCTAGCCCATATATGGCATTCACACTGCAATGCAGAGTTGGATATTCTTGGTTTAATTATACAGAAGGGGGGAAGAAAGAAAAGAGCAAACAATGCCCCCATCCAGTAACCATATTCAGCAAGTTCATTTTTCTGCATCCAGAAGCTTTGCAGTCCTTCCCCACCATCAACTTATAAAAGATATCTAGTTTTAATGACGGTCAAGAAGAGGGCCTAGAATCAGGGGTTTATTAAAGCATTGTAAGGTTCATTATTGTCATTGTGCAGGAAAGGATAATTTCCCTAAGAGAAATGGTGACATATACACAATAAAGTCCCTCTCCCTGTCATGACAGCTCAAGAGCATGCCATCGTTACCACCTATGTCACACAGCAGGTGTGCCTGCCATGCGGGTGACAGCCGCTGACTCCTCTGATCAACACATAATTATCTCTGAATAAAAATGCACGTAGAAGTTAGCTGGACATAATGGATTGAGGACCCAGGGCAAAAAAAAAAAAAAAAATCTTTGGCGTGTTACACAGCACCACCTGGGGGAAGGAGAGGGTTAAGGAGAGCAGAGGGAGCGGAGGCAACCTTGAGAATCCCGGGGCAACTGGACATCCTGTTTATCCTCCTTGTCTGCTTTGGGATAGAAGAGGTCACTCGGTTAATAGTACAATGCCCCTGGTGGAAAAAAGTCCTCCTGATCAGTGCTATTCTCCCCCGATCTCACCATAGATCTCTCTTACAGCATCTGTATGGCTTCCATTTGCAGAGCCCCCCCCTCCTTTCCTTTCCCCCAGAAGATAATAAATATCATATCACAAGGATGGCAGTGCTCCTTCATGGAACACTGACTGTTTATTAGAGGCAAAAAAGTTTAAGAGAAATGCTAACAGTGTTCATTAATGGCCTGCATCCAGGTTTAATGAGGCATGTCAATATGCGGACTGGGCAACATCAGTGGATAATAGTGGTGGTAAATGGGAGTAATTGTATCCAATTGTACGGCGCAGCTTCCAGGAATGAGCCCGAACTGCCAACTGACAATGACAGAGCAATTATGGGAAGGCAAGCGAGCTGTGTCAAATTAGCACTTGGTGAGAACTCATTTTTCAGAGATGGGCTTGCTCTACAACACCACAAGTGATAGCTACTTTATTGTGAGTGATAGGGAGACCAGCACTTAGACTGATGTTCTGATTTGTCAATAGCTGTATTTGAAAGCCGGAGTGTCACAAATATATAGAGATATTCAAGCAGAGAGAGGTGCACCGCTCATGATCCGGAGGATAAGGATGTTGTGGAGAAGGTCATCTGTCAGTGTGAGCTGTCAACCAGAGATCACACTCTATGAAAGGGGGAACATTCCGCCGACTTAAGTAATTACCTTTGACTGAGATTTGAAGATGTCTTCTTTTGTTGGCCTACATAGCCTGCATAATTTATAATTTACCACAATCAGCAATGGGCCAGCCATTGTAACTAAGAAAGCCTTTATTTTATTCCTCATCATATATATATATATATATATATATATATATATATATATATATATATATATATATAGAGAGAGAGAGAGAGAGAGAGAGAGAGAGAGAGAGAGAGAGACTCACACACTCATACTGTTTTAGAATGGAAAGCACCACCATTTACAATATCATTTTAAAACAATGTTTTGTTTTAAACAACAATTTAACTCAACAAAACAATTTATTTCTGTAGTTATTAAATGTGGACCACACTATGCCATAAAATCACTATATATTATTCATTAGTCGCTTTGTTGGATTACTAGTAATGGGAGATAAAGGCATAATTCAATTTTTCTTCCCATATATATATATATATATATATATATATATATATATATATATATATATATATATATATATATATATATATATATATATACTGTATATTTGGGAAGAAAATATTTAAAATATATAATTTTAAAGAGTGATGTGGAGTACTAAGTATTGAAACTAATCCAAAGTCTCTTTTGAGATACAGATCAGTTTGATATAATTGTCAGAACTGAAGAGAGATAAGTATTTGTAGCAAATATTTCAGAAGTTGGTGGATTAATAGAATTTTTATTGCTTGATATCTTTTCCCTGTGTAATCTCACTGGATCAATTTTGAAAAGTCATTTCTTAGCCTTTAATAATCTGAAAGATAATAGATGACCAATTATGCTCTGGGATATAACAAGAATTACATTTTTTTATCTTAAAAGGAAAAAATCTTCTTATGTAGATATGAGGTTATGTTTTATTAACTGAAAAATAACAAACAATTATCACTGACACTTTGGAATTTTTATTTCACCCATTTTTTTAAAGTGATATGGGCATCCTTTTTAAAATGTTATTCATGTTTGTAACTTACACCCTTATTTTAATGGTCCTGATGTTTGAAGAGATCACTTGGCCATACATGTTTATCTTCACCCTGGGCGCTTGCTTTGTTGGGGAGTGGCTGAATGATTAATTAATTCTAACAAAAAGAAACCAAGGACTAACATGCCTTCTGGCCAAAAACTGCTGTTTAATTCCAGGTGTATTGATTAGCTGTAGCGTTATTGACAAAAGAATTAATTTAAGTACTTTAAGTCAATGTTACTTCACTTGAAAACCCCTATCTGTAGGCAGAAGGAAATAGCAGGACAAAACTAGTCAATTAATATGATGTCAGGGTATTGACATACAGAGGTCTGTATATCCTCTTATTTAAAACACTATCCTGTTGTTGTATACATCACTGCACAGTTTGTCAAGCGGCTGTGTTGAAAATGACTAATTGTGGGGTTGCCATGTTTGCTGATCATTATATGTTTCTTCTAGTTGTTCAATATCCACCCCAAATGTTCTGATGTTCACAGTTGAAAAAAGTGACACTTTTTGGCTGATTTCAAAGCAGGTTTTTACTATTTCTTTTTCAAGTTTCAGAATGCTTTGGTCTATTAATTCCACACCTCTTCTTTCTGCCCTCCTTTCTTTCCACCCTAGCCCTGCCAGAACTGTAGAGAGCTGTTTAATTCGCAACACCCATAGCAAAGTAGGGGGCCCATCAACTGAATTTGCTACTTAATAATGGAATAGAGCATCAAAGTGCTACTTAGGTCTCAAATTGTATATATGACTGTCAAAGCAGTATTTTTTTAAAAAAACAAAACAGAAAAGGTAAAGGGAGGAAAAAAGAAAAGAAACCCTTGATTTGTCTTTACTAGGAGAATGTTGCATTTGTCAGCCAGGTTTTGAAATCACAACAGCATTGCTTGCATCCCCAGCGAGATGTTGAAAACTTGACAGGTACGTATTTTTTCAACTACAAGGACTTCTATAATGAAAACTAAACACACAACTCTTTTTTCTCCTCCTTCCCTCCCTTCCCTTTCTCTTGACACATCATTGTTGCCAATGGGATTCAATATTCAGATTCAAGTTGTCAAGTGAAATAACCAATAAGCAATATCAGCAGACGGTGTATGGATACTCCAAAGCGCAAATGCCTGGCTTCCTTGTAATGTAGTGGAAACATTTGAGTGTATAATTAACTAACGGAGGAACCCAGGGCACTTAATCTTCTCCCTAATGGCAAGTTCAGCCCCATCACTGCGTATCTCCGGGGGACAAACGGGGGCTTGCTTTGTGCTCCCCAAGGCCTTATGGGCTGTCATTGCTTGTACTTATTCATCTTTTTCTTATGTTTGGGCATCGTTCCATTCATCATGACCCAGTCTTTGTAAGAATTAACAAGGTAAACTTGAGTTTACGCCAAAAGACTGTTTATCATCTACTGCATTTTAAAAAGTTTTCTTGTCTACCAGTTCTGCCCCACGGGAATAGCTATAGCGCAGGAGTGCATCAGTGCCTAAGATCCCGTCTTCTGTGTATTTGTGAACTCTAAAGTCTAAGTCAACTCAACCATGAGCAATACGTACATTGTTGTGGACCTAAACTTCATGGCTATGAGCAAAGCAAGTTCTTGATTTACCTGTAGGTAACATTTAATAACAGAGGTAAATCAGAGCAGAGTGTTGGTAGTCCGTACAGGTGACCAAACTACCCTGAGGCACCCTAATCTCACTCCAAGCTTGCCGGGTTATTTGTATCATCCTGTGACCAGGAGAATGCATGTATCTGTGATAGAATATGTAGTATCAAATGAACATTTGTCTGGACCCAGAGCACTGCTTGTGTCTTCAGCCGCCTCTTCTTGCTATGGGAGTGATTTTCAATGAATTTTCTTCATATACCGCACTGACTCCTATGGTCTTCTCTATGGTCTTCACCCCTTGTGATGTCACTTCCAGCTTCTGGGAGACAGAAGGCTCTGTTTCTATAGCAGTGATTTTCAACCTTTTTCATCTCATGGTACACTGACAAGGCACTAAAATGGTCAAGGCAAACCATCAGTTTTTTTTGTGAGCCAATGGGGGCTCCCATCCCCCATTGGCTGTACTAATAAATGGCCCTCTCCCAAATTCTCACGGCACACTCAGGGAACATTTGTGGCACACCAGTGTGCCACGGCACAGTGGTTGAAAATGGCTGGTCTATAGTGACAAATGGCCTGTCCCTCTTCCACTACCAGCAGAGCCCTAGAACTGGACAGACAGTTGCCCTAGAAACAGAGCCATAGAACCAAACTCTCACAGCACCCTAATGTGCCACAGCAAACCGGTTGAAAATCATTGATCTAAGGTCTCAGTGAAGCCATTTGCCGGGGGGGGGGGGGTAAAGCAGTGCACTTGGGGACATGGTTGCAGTGAGGCTTTCTTCCTTGACATACATTGGCCAGCTGTCTGCTGGGTGATGCAACTGGTCTCTGCAAAAAATTAAATTTCTTTATCCTCCTTCCCCATGATGACAGGCGGTTTGCTAGATTCAGTCATCGGTGACAGCTTTTTGAATGTATCATGTACAAATAAGTAATGCTTTTGTCAGATAAGAAAAATCACTACTAGGGTTGTTGATAGAATGCTCTGAACACAGGTCATTTCGAACATTTTACCCTATCTCTGATAACCAGCTTATCAAAATGGATAATCCACGTGTTATCGGTAAGATGCTTTGTGTTGTCATCTGGAAGTCTGGATAGCTCAGGGTTATATGGCTGGGTTAATAGGATGAGATACATGGCTAAACACTCAGTCTTCTAAGACAGAGTCATAAAG
Source organism: Tiliqua scincoides (assembly GCF_035046505.1). Taxonomy (NCBI): domain Eukaryota; kingdom Metazoa; phylum Chordata; class Lepidosauria; order Squamata; family Scincidae; genus Tiliqua; species Tiliqua scincoides. Next base: position 13,389,940 of record NC_089827.1, on the reverse strand, counting down.
CAGCAGGGTGAAATACGGCTGTTGCAGTGGTCGAACTGTGGCACGGGAGTCACGTCATCTTGACTGGTTCAAAAGCAGCTCCCAGGCAGTGTAAGAAGGAGCCGTTAAAGAGAGCGACTTGCCCTTCTGTCTTTCTCCCTCTCCCATATCTTCTGAACCATTTTCACCTGTAGGATCTGCAACACAGAGAAGACTTGTTGGGAGACAGAGGGGAACCCAAGAAAGAAAACCATCTGATCATAAAACTGAAAGGGGATAAAAGGCTATCAAGTCCACCCTTGTAGATCAACCATTGCCTGGGGGTAAGCCCTCAATGCCCTGCTGGGTCTACTTGACCTGCACCAGCTATAAAGCTTGCAGATTGAGGCTGGGAAGATGAATAGAATATGGCCCTCTTCCTAGCCTTGATCCACCCTCCTCTCCACCCCATTCCTCTCCCTCCCTGTCCCCACCCCTGCTTCCCTCCCACCCCCATATTACCACACCACAGATCATGGACAAACTACTTTTTGTGTCAGCCATAAAGGACCTTGTGCTGCCATTAGGGTTGGGCCACAAGTCAGATATTGCTCCAGGTTCATAGGAGCTCTTGGCCGAGTGCCTTGGTAGGTCACCCTAAGTCCTAGTGGGGACTTACTTTGGTGGCAGAGCTGACAGTGGCCAAGAGTGCTCCCTGGAACACTCATCCATGCTGCCTCAAGAAGCAAGCTTTATCTCTAGTGTGATTCCCAGCTAAAGTTTCTATGCAATCATCAAGGACAACTCCATGGAATGATGGTAATTTAGCTTTAAGATTATATAGGCAAGAAAGTCCTTAGTAATCAAGCAAAGAAGAAAGAAAAATCTTGATTTTTCACCAAGTAGAGTTGGTGAGAAGCATTTCTGACCATCTGCTGAGCTACTGAGCATAGTTTAGATGGGTGTTCTAACAGGCCAATGCTATCCTTCCCCCCCCTCCACTGAAGCAATGGAACCAAGTTGATGACCACTACATCCTACTTCGAGTGGGGCATTTGCGGAGGTCTCGCTGGGTAAGAGAACAATAGTTCCCTTCCCTTACCCGAGTACCCATTCCATTACCTGAGGGTAAGCATGGGGGCGGGGGTCTACTCAGATATGTGCTAGCTAAATAGCTGGCACAGATCTGTGTGGACCCGTGAAACAGGATCAAGTTCAGGAGGGGGGGATAGGATTCAGTGGCGGCTGCTGCCCCCCTTCCTGAACCAGATCCACGCATCCCCAACCTACCTGCCCCATTTTGCCTGCTTCCTGCCCCCATTCTCCACTACCCCACCCCTTCAGTCTCTCCTGCTTACTTACCTGCTCAGGCAAGTGGCAGCTGAAATGACAATGCAGGCACAGCCTAGCGCACTGTTGGAGTACCTTTTACAATTGGTGCTGACTTCTTTACAGCAGTCAGCACCTTCGCAGGGGGAGCTCTGACTGTGAGCAGTATGCATAGGATTTTGCTTTTAGGCTGTGGGCATGACGGCCAAGGGAGACCATTGTTATCACCTACATCAAGACTCTGATCATTGTAATTGCTGGAGATGGACTGAACCCAATGGGCAAATTCCATAAAGACCAGATCTCTTTTCAATTTTTTTTTAATTCTTCAGCAAGGTTTTGCCCAAAGCTAGGGGTGTTAGTGATCTGGGAAAGTGGGAGATAGGGCATCTCACCTCAAGTTGTGAGGGCCATTTGCAAAACGATCAGATCTTATGATTGAAACCATGGTTGAACCATGATTGAAAACCAGATCTTGTGGTTGGAAAGGCCTCAGTCTAGGCCACCTATCTGCCATAAGGTAGAGATAGATAATCAAATATGAAGTTTAGGTGTTGGTACTGGTGCCAGCCTCCTGAAGGGCCTTGGACAAATCAATTGTCCCCCATAACCCTTGGCCAAGTAATACCATTGCCACCAGTACTGGAGATTCAGGGGTCAGTCCACCCATTTAGGTTCTCTGAGAGGCATGGGACCTTGGTCTGTTCTTGACCAGGCTGACCCTTGATGCCACCCCTGTTATGTTCTAACATACATGACATTTACAGCATCAAATATTGATTTAGTGGCAGCACAGATTAGAAGGCAGAGGTGCCTCAGATTCTGTCTGAGGACAAAGGGCACTTGGCTAGAATTAAACTAAAACCCTCTGTGAAAAGTACATCATATTTTTCTGGAATTGTCTTATATTTCAAATTTTTTTCAGAGAGTTCTCCCAAATATGCACCCTTCTTTTGTTTTTTTGTCCGGATAGACCAAAATGTTAGTGAAGAAAGCTTGGGGAATTTTTTTTTTCCAGCTAAATTTAACTTTACCCACCCAATAAAAAAGAAATAAGGGAACCTTTATTATCTCCCTGGATTTCTGGGTCTGATACCACATCATAGTGAAGTGGTTATTAGAGACAATGGCCTACCAAGGTGAAGTTTGTAATAAAGCCTATTATGTGGTTTCACCATTGACACTAATGGAATGTAACAGTGATTTAGAATGATTTAATGGTTCCCAGGTTGTGCTCTAATCGTGCTCTTTATATTATGATGTATATCACAAAACCTAATGTGGCTGTTGTGATATATTGACAGTATTCATGCTGTTTCCTCTCTCTCTCTCTCTCTCTCTCTCTCTCTCTCTCTCTCTCTCTCTCTCTCTCTCTCTCTCTGTCTTTGGAGAATTTTTAAAACTGTCAAAGAGGGCAATTAACAGGCTACAACAGCCTTATTTTCAAAGGGTCTTGATTTTGGTTTTTTTTTTTTTTCCTAATGTATGTGCATAAATTTCTATTTGGTGTCAGGCTAGAGCTAATAAAATCATTTGCATTTTGATTCCAAAGTAATAAAAGTAGAGGAGACCATGCGAGAGTGTGGTACATACTTACAGACATACATTTGCAAGCCCTGGTTATATTCAGACAACGAGGAATGCTGTCATCATATCTGTTTATGGGATAAACACAGAGATTCTATGAAAAACAAATAACATTCTGGGTGATTGTGTTAGTTCACTGGAAGAAAAAATCTACAAAATAAGGACCAACCCAAAGGAGAAAAGGATATAAGATCAAGTTCTGGAGTCCTACAGAACTCTTTAATCAGGGGGATCATGGAAAGCAAATTCCCCCTATTCCTTTGCTTAGTCTGCTGAAAAGTCCTTAAGGACTAGAAAGCTGACTGCTGGAACTTTTGTTACTTTTGGTTGGTCTCCCAAAAAGCATTCCTCTTTTGGAGGGGGAGGAAAGACATCTATTTACTGAAGCGATAGAAATGCACAGCTTCAATATTTAAGCACAAAACAAGGTGATGGTTACTAATTCATTTAAAGGTTGAAAACCCAAAAAGTGTACATAGATTTTGCAGGTGTCCCCTAGGCCATCGCTTAGATTCTTTAATTCAAATTAAAAATTGGTGTTATTGGAACAGACATGCAGAGATAGCATGACAGGACTGCATGAAGAACTGCTTGTGGGCATTTTAGCTGTGCCTGGCCTATTGGCTTTAAGGCATTTTGTGTGTTCCGCCATGTAGGTTAAATAACAGCAAGAACTTTCCTGCATTTGTTAGAGAGAGAGAGAGAGAGAGAGAGAGAGAGAGAGAGAGAGAGAGAGAGAGAGAGAGAGAGAGACCTTTTCCTTCCTGTTAATGTAAAGGCTGCACTGTCACACTGTCTCAAGAACATCCCCCCCCCTTTTTTTTTTAAGTAATAACTGCTTCGAGGAAGAAATTCAGGTCGCCCTCCTTGCTGAGGAATATGTCACAACGATGACCCACTGAGGACAGGGACAACAGGATCTGGGTCCCTATTTATCCAGCACGCACAGAAGCAATGATCCCCGAAATGTGATTGGGTGCATCCTTTGGAAACCCAGCTTGAAACATTGGCTCTGTTTGACTCCTGTTGGGGACAGGGAGGCTAAAGGCACAAGAATTATATTAATATCTCTTTTCCCCAAAGCTTCGTGGAACAGACAGGGAGAGATTTATCAGGACTCATTCATTGTGAAGGCTGAAGGTGCCTGTGTGTCAGGAAGAGGGGGAGAGAGAGATGAAAAGTGATTGAGTGAGAAAGAGCAAGAGGCTGGGGTGTCACTTTCATATATCACGCAACATCATGCCAAAAGTGATCTCACTTTGCCAGTACTTAATTTGTGAAATGAGACCTGCTGGAGTTCCTCTTGCCTTGGTGCTATGTAGCTTGATCTAGAAGCTCTGCCTACTAAACCCAAGGCCCAAACCAAACATGCATCCTGCAGGGGAATTTCAACTGCTGGAGAGCTGGAGGTCTCTTCAGGGTAAGGGGACGTTACTTTGGCCCAGGGTAAGCCCCAGCAGCTGCAACAGGTTGGTTCAGACCTGCATCAGCTATATCACTGGCATGTCCACTTTGATCCATTTGGAGGGGATCCAGCCTGGAAAGGAGGTTAAGATATGGCATGCACTGGGGCTGCCAATCCCACCCCCTCCCTGGCCTGATCCGCCCACGTCTACCCGCTGCTGCCCTCCACAACCCTGTTCCACCCGTCCCTGCCCTTCTAAAACCCTACACTGGATTCACGTCATCCTGTGGCCACCAACACCAGTGGGAAGTCTCTGGCCTCCCTGCCGGCATGCCTGGCCTTCACACTGTCACAAAGCACTTTATAGCTGTCCATTAGGATTGGACCATAGGACATGAACTACTGAATCTAGGATGGTTGCTCTTCTCCAGGAATTCAGTGAAGCTGGTGAACCTTCCTAAGCTGGTATAAAGCCCTCCTGGCCATGTGTGCTACCTCAATATCAAGAAGCAGTTTAGAACCCAGGAGCACTCTCAAGACTGTGTGCCTCGGGGAGATTAGGAATTCCAGATCAGATTCCTAATCAACTTTTGTCTTGTATGCATTCAGCCTCCGTTTCATCCATTGTTGACACTGGTTCAAAAACACCCCCCCCCCCGCCTCTTTAGGATCTGGTGGGAAAAAGAGATACAAACCAAAGGCTACTGGGGCAGAACAGCAGTGTCCCAGCACCACCTTCTATGATCTACTGTCCATACAGGCCCTCTCGATATCCCCAGGATCATACCACACTAGCCCTTCCTCCACACCAATCCACATACTGGATGCCCAACTCCATGCCCCCCCACACACACACACATCTTGTCCTCAGTGACAAACACTGAATGCAGAAAGAGTTTCTCTCCACAAGCACCATTCTGGAACACTACAAGGTACACGCATGGGTAGACTCCCAGCATTCAGTGTTTGTCACAGCAGACAAATATTGACTGAGGGGAGGGGTTGGGACTTCGGGTTGTGTCATTGGTGTGGAGGCCAGGCTAGCACCAAGTGATCCCACAAGACTTCCTATCCCATCAAATCTGTTCTCTAGAGGGCTTATGTCCACTGTAGACTAATTAGCCTCCTGTCCTTCCCCAACGATGGCCCTAATTCTGCAGAAGTTACCACTGGACCCCACCACTAGGGTGGCTTGCCTGTTTGAACTGCAGAGGTCCTCCTTGCTCCAGTCAGTAGCTTTTCCAGCCGCAGCAGCCCCTTAGCTCTCAACAGCTCTGCAGCAGGGTAGCCACACACCAGTCTCCGTCTGTCTTTCCCCCACCACTCCTCTCCAACCTTTCTACTTCCCATGCCCTCTGGCAATAATTCTCTCACCTTCGTCCTCAAGGCCGTCATTATCCCTATTAGGTCGCAGCTGTGGGCTGCACTCATGGTAAGTCAATGTTTTAACCTTATACTGCCTGCATAAGGGGCCACTTCTGACACCATACCCTACTTCATTGGGGGAAAATTTTCTGCAATTCTGTTACACGTCCATGTGTAGAAGGAATGCATGGAGTGAAGGTATGAAGAAAGCTTCTGTGTCCTGAGTTTCTTATCAGGTTTGGAGTCTCTGGGCAATAAAAAAAATATTATTTTCAGAATCCAGACTGAGAGGATCCCAGGAACCATCATGCCACTAGCAAACTGCCCTGAAGGTACATTCTTGTCAGGATGTGGAAACATTTTATGGAAAGAGAATGCTTTCACAAGACAACAACCCATAGGAAAATGGATCGAAAAAGTCATCTCATGCATCACTTCTTAGCCACTGTGGTTAAGCAGCTCCATCGCTGCAAAAGAATTTAAAAGGAAGAACAATTTCCTCTGTACACCATTCAACCCCCTCAAACTGTCCACAAATATATACTTTTTCTTCTTCTTCAAGTGTACAGGATACTATGTGCTGGGGAAAAAATGGTTTTATAAATAGATGACTTGAATAATGACTTCAGGGCACTGAACTGCAAGAGGACGGGGAAGAATGTCTTTCTTCCTTTTCTGCAAAGGTGATTTGTTTTTTGACACTGAAGTTCTTTCAAAGTTATAAGCAAACTATTTCTCCAGAGAACTCCTTTATTTTTGTTCTGCGCCTTCCCTGTAGAGAGGCTGGGAGTGTCAAAAGAACAAAATTAAGCAAAGGGGGCCTCTTATATAACCTCACTGTTCTCCGGCAAGAACGAGGGCATCACAGCCACCCGAGTGTTCCTTTTGCTCTCTCTGTGTACAATCATGAAGGGAGATTGAGAGCAGGGGGAGGCTGCCTGATGACACACAAGGGCTTCGTTTCAAACCCATAAAGCCTGATTTGCATAATTCTGATCTCCTTTAAGTGCTTATTGAGCCAGTATTTTTTCCCCCCTTTTGAAAAATAAAAATATGACAAACACAATCTGTTTACTTTTTGAAAGCCTCCAGTGAATTGATCTGAAGGGCACACATTCTCTCCCCCCCCCCACTATGTTCTTTAGATCAGCATTTCTCAATGCTATTGAGACAATGTAGCACTTTGTGTGTGTCCTCCTAGCCTGCATACCACTGGAAGCAGAGGTGTAACTGGGGCGGAGCCTGAGGGATACCTACCCCAGGTACTATGGCAAGGGGTGGGGGTGCCTGACTGCCCCTCAGACTCTGCCCTGGTTTCAGGGGAGGTGATGGTGATTCATGCCCTCATTCCTGCTCCTTCAAAGGAGAACCTCCACAGGAGAAGAAACAGGGGTGCAAAACCACAGCAGCAAGTTCTCCCTCCTTCGGGGAGAACCTGGAAGTGACATCATGACGTCACTGCGCCAGGTTGTGGGGCAGCGCATTACCCCTCTGACCAGAAGTAACTGGTGATGAGGGGTTGGGAGACAATGCAATGCAACAAACACTGGTAAGAGGCTCGGAGCAGGTGGGAGGGCATTTCCAAGTGTGCAAAATCTACACACTGGAGCCTTGCATGCCAAGTGGATACTCCTACTGTGGTTTGCTGCCTGGTCTTCCTGCTGGGTGGCAGGCGTCCAGGGGTGCCGCATATACCACCAGGCATCACTTCATGAAACACTAGTGGTACACAAACAATGCTACTTTAGATGATACATTTCATAAGACCATATGGATTTGGGCCAAACAAGAGGTGACAATCAATGTACAGTTGTCACTGAAGACAGTAACTGCATATCTAGGTCTCCATCTCTCCATCATACCTGATAGACCTGACCTTGCATCTCTGGACTGGTTTGGACAATACTTACTGCCAGTATACAGAGGGGAGTTGGACTGCACCTGCCTTCCTTGCCCAAACCGCATGCAGGCTCTGCGCATGTACCAACCCTACACATCCACGCGAGGAAGGAATACCCATATACAACCTACATACATCAAACCTTCCATATGTGGGCCCATACTGGACACTACTTGGTATTTCATCAGGATACTGATGGCACAAGCGGATGAATGTAGGTCACATACAAATGTTCCATCTCTGTCAGGAAGTAAGAAGATGATGGGGGGGGGGTAGCACTTAAAATGGTCAAGTAATGCTGCCAACAGCAAAAGTTGTCCCTACCACCAGGTAGCTTCTGGTCCTTTCTGCCCCACTCCCAGCCACCCTCTGCTGAATAGGAAGGAGGGGCCAAAAGGAAGGAGTCTCCACTTCTCCCATCTGGTCCCCATCCCTATTCTGTGCCTTTTCAAAAGACAGAGGCTGCCACTGACAGCAAAGACAGCAGGGAGAAGCTGCGCTGCAAGGAGCAGCCACTTCCATGGCTGCAGCGAAGGCCAAAAGCAGTTTCATCACCAGGAGGTGCTGAATTGGAATCACAGAAGATATGATGAGGAGCTAGGATGTGGTGTCAGCAGTGGTCCTTTGCTCTGAGGAATACAGGGTTCAGGCCTGGGCTTTCAGCACAGCTGCAGCCACTAGAGGCAATGAGGTCTCTAGGGGTATAAGAAGCATCTGATGCAGGAAGGGTTTGTGGGTTGTAGCTAGATTAGACTTGCTGGCAAAGTGGGCTAACTTTTTTTGGCTTAACTGGCCTGTTGACTCATGTCTCTACTTACTGAACTGACTCTCTGGCTAACTGACTTTCTGACACACTAATTCATGGTTGCCGGCAAACAAATAATGAACTGGCACCCTGACTGATACTGGAGGATGAACTGTGAACTGGTACCCTGACTGATGAACAGGAGGATGAACCATGAACTTGTACACTAACAGACTAATCCAACAGAGACTGCCAAGTGGTGGAGAGCTGTTGTGGTGCTGCTGTACCTGAAAGGACTGCTGCTTGAAGGAGGGACCCTGCAGACTTATAGGCAAGCCAGCCACCTACTAGTCTCCTTCTTGCTGGTACTGGGATACAGTGGTAGTTCTTGTAGTCTGCTAGGTCTAGCTGTGGTTAAGCTGGGGGAGCTAATTAGTTTAAAGTGGGCATAAGTTCTTTAGGCAAAGCTCAGAACAGGAGCTTGGCAGAACAGATGCAGGGGGTGTGGGCTGCTCTGGGTGATGTGCCCTGGGGGGGGGGTGGTGACACCACTACTGGCCAACATTTTTAAATCTTGGTATTTTTAAATAATACCATCATGCAATGCATGATTTCATGCAGAATGTAATGAAGCAAACAACAGTGAAATATCTCTATTAAAAGTTATTTCAGAAAAGCCAGTATTGTATTGGCAACCTTCAGTCTCGAAAGACTCTGGTATCGCGCTCTGAAAGGTGGTTCTGGCACAGCGTCTAGTGTGGCTGAAAAGGCCAATCCGGGAGTGACAATCCCTTCCACACTGGGAGCAAGTGCAGTCTGTCCCTGGTCCGTCTCCCTGGCTATGGGCCTTCCTTCTTTGCCTCTTAGCCTCAGACTGTTGGCAAAGTGTCTCTTCAAACTGGGAAAGGCCATGCTGCACAGCCTGCCTCCAAGCGGGCCGCTCAGAGGCCAGGGTTTCCCACCTGTTGAGGTCCACTCCTAAGGCCTTCAGATCCCTCTTGCAGATGTCCTTGTATCGCAGCTGTGGTCTACCTGTAGGGCGCTTTCCTTGCACGAGTTCTCCATAGAGGAGATCCTTTGGGATCCGGCCATCATCCATTCTCACGACATGACCGAGCCAATGCAGGCGTCTCTGTTTCAGCAGTGCATACATGCTAGGGATTCCAGCACGTTCCAGGACTGTGTTGTTTGGAACTTTGTCCTGCCAGGTGATGCCGAGGATGCGTCGGAGGCAGCGCATGTGGAAAGCGCTCAGTTTCCTCTCCTGTTGTGAGCGAAGAGTCCATGACTCGCTGCAGTACAGAAATGTACTCAGGACGCAAGCTCTGTAGACCTGGATCTTGGTATGTTCCGTCAGCTTCTTGTTGGACCAGACTCTCTTTGTGAGTCTGGAAAACGTGGTAGCTGCTTTACCGATGCGCTTGTTTAGCTCGGTATCGAGAGAATGAGTGTCGGAGATCGTTGAGCCAAGGTACACAAAGTCATGGACAACCTCCAGTTCATGCTCAGAGATTGTAATGCAGGGAGGTGAGTCCACATCCTGAACCATGACCTGTGTTTTCTTCAGGCTGATTGTCAGTCCAAAATCTTGGCAGGCCTTGCTAAAACGATCCATGAGCTGCTAGAGATCTTTGGCAGAGTGGGTAGTGACAGCTGCATCGTCGGCAAAGAGGAAGTCACGCAGACATTTCAGCTGGACTTTGGATTTTGCTCTCAGTCTGGAGAGGTTGAAGAGCTTTCTGTCTGATCTGGTCCGGAGATAGATGCCTTCTGTTGCAGTTCCAAAGGCCTGCTTCAGCAGGACAGCGAAGAAAATCCCAAACAAGGTTGGTGCAAGAACACAGCCCTGCTTCACTCCGCTTCGGATGTCAAAAGGGTCTGATGTGGAGCCATCGAAGACAACAGTGCCCTTCATGTCCTTGTGGAAAGATCTGATGATGCTGAGGAGCCTGGGTGGACATCCAATCTTGGGGAGAATCTTGAAGAGGCCGTCTCTGCTGACCAGGTCGAAAGCCTTTGTGAGATCTATGAAGGCTATAAAGAGTGGCTGTCGTTGTTCCCTGCATTTCTCCTGCAGTTGTCTAAGGGAGAATACCATATCAGTGGTGGACCTGTTGGCTCGGAATCCACACTGCGATTCTGGATAGACGCTCTCTGCAAGTACCTGGAGCCTCTTTAGTACAACTCGGGCAAACAGCTTTCCTACAACGCTAAGGAGAGAGATGCCGCGGTAGTTGTTGCAGTCACCCCTGTCACCTTTGTTCTTGTACAGCGTGATGATGTTTGCATCCCTCATGTCTTGAGGTACTCCACCTTCTCTCCAGCAGAGACAGAGGATTTCATGCAGCTCAGTGACAATGATCTCTTTGCAGCATTTTAGGACTTCAGCAGGGATGCTGTCTTTTCCAGGTGCCTTGCCAAAGGCAAGGGAGTCCAGGGCCACGTGAAGTTCTTCTAGGGTTGGTTCACTGTCAAGCTCTTCCAGCACAGGCAGGCACTCAATGTTGTTCAGTGCTTCTTCGGTGACTACATTTTCTCTGGAATATAGCTCAGAGTAGTGCTGCACCCAGCGTTCCATCTGCTGCGCCCGATCCTGGATGACCTCGCCTGTGGCAGACTTCAGAGGGGCAATTTTCTTCTGTGTTGGACCTAGGGCCTGCTTGATACCATCATACATCCCCTTGATGTTGCCCGTGTCAGCTGCTATCTGTATCTCGGAACAGAGCTGGAGCCAGTAGTCGTTAGCACATCTCCTGGCAGTCTGTTGGACTTTGCTGCGAGCAGTTCAGAGGACCTGCAGGTTGCGCTCACTGGGACAGGGAAAAGCCAGTGGGGGTGGGGCAATGGTGCATCACCACGTCCACTGCCAAGGGCATTGCCCTGCGCACTTAATGGGAGGAAGTTCTTCATGGGGGTGGCGTGCTGGCCTCCAGCACAGGATGCTGCAAACCCTAGTGATGGTGCACCAGAGGCACCCAAGCTAAGTCTTGATTAGGCCTTCCAAATATACTGGTTTTTTGTTTTTTGTTTTTGCCTGAGCCTTGGAGAGGTGATGTATGTCACAAGGGCCGAGCATGCCCTGGACAGACTTTAATCAGATATTTTCTGATTTCATTTAATTAGACCCCTCCTTTAGGTGACTGGGGTGGTGAGCAGATTGCTTGCTGCCACTGCCAGGATATCAGTGTTCAAGAGGCCTGGGTGGTGTAGTGGTTTGGGAGATGGATTCAGACCTGGAAGACCCAGGTTCAAATCCCCCCTCAGTCATGGTCCAGTCACTTTCTCTCAGCCTCACCTACCTCACAGGGTTGTTGTGAAGAAAAAAGGAGGGGAGTAGCCATGTACACTGCCCTGAACTCTTTGGAGGAACGGCGGTATAAAAATGTGATAAACATCTGCTCTTCTGAGTCTGCCCACCCCTGTGTTGAGGCCTGAAATGAGCCTCACGGAAGTAGTTAGTGATGTAGTCATCATGTTACTGCCACATACTTATGAGTGGTGTCGCAAAGCGTGGCAGGCACTAGCACCCTTGGGTGCACCTGCTGCTTGTCAGGGTGAGTGGGGACTGCGGAGGTGGGAATTGGTGCTGCACTGGGCCCTGCAGTTCCTATGGCTGACTGTGCATGTCAGAAAACAGCAGTCTGAAGAGGTGAAATCAACGGCAAAAATGGTGACTTGAACAATCACTTTATGTTTGGGGTTGTGTTTCCACATGCACATATCAAACTCAGAGGTACACTCTACTCAATAGCCTGTCCACAATCCAAACAAAGCTAGGCTCCAATCTGAGCATGGGTATTTGGAAAGGACACAGGAAAAGATTCAGTTCGTGGGGGTGGGATGGCGTGGGGATGGAATGGCAGGAAGCGGGTGAATGATTTCAGATTATCACTGGAGCTACAGGTAGTTACAGACCAACATTCTGCTCAGCCCTTTGCAGACACTCTAGGGCAGCCATTTTCAGCCTTTTTCAGCTCACGGCACACTGACAAGGCACTAAAATTGTCACGGCACACTACCAGTTTTTTACTTGCATTAAATTACTACATTACAGTTAATCTTGAATTAATAAAATTAATACAATTAAATCAGTGCATGAGAAAAAAAAATGACAAGAAGCACGGAGAGGGAAGCATATGTGGTTTCTGAAAAGAAGGAAAAATCCTCTGTTCAAATTCTTATCAAAAGTGCCAGAAAGTGTTGGCAAAGGCAGGGCAGGTTGATCACATAGTGGAGAATGTGGGTGAGGGGCAGTGAGGAGAAGTGATTGAAACAAGTGCAGGATTAAACTGGGGGTGGGGGGAGAGAGAGAGAATGTGAGGCAGTGATTCTGTATCTCTGGAAGGTGTGGACAAGTGAGGGGAGGGACAGTAAGAGAGTTGCTGACTGTGATTGTGAGATTTTTTTTGGGGGGGGGGGAATATGCCTGGGGAAGGGGGTGGGGGGAGGAGAGAGAAGTGCCAATTTCCTGCTTGTGTATTTGAGAAAAAAGAATGCAACCAAAAGCCCAAGCCTATGCATGCCTGCTCAGAAGTAAGCCCCATGATAGTCAATGGGGCTTACTCCCAGGAAAGTGTGGATGGGATAGCACCCCCAGAGCCCAATCCTATGCATGCCTGCTCAGAAGTAAGCCCCATGATAGTCAATGGGGCTTACTCCCAGGTAAGTGTGGATAGGATTGTGGCCCAGCACCCTTCCTCTAAAGCCCCAAAGTGCAGGGAGGGTTGCTTTGGGGAATTGCAGGCAAACTGGCAAGGAAAAGGGACTTTCAGGAACCCTTTTCACTGCCAACCTAAGGCAGCCTGACTGCCAGCCAGCCCTTGGGTTGGGGGCCTCAGCAGACCCGCTCACTATGTACCTGCTTGCCCACTTCTGGCTCCCTCTTCTCACTCACTCTGCAACTCCCACCTCCTGGCTCCTCTGGGCTTCTCTGATTGAGCAATCAGCATGCAGGCAGCCAACAACTGCCTTTGTGCCCAACGCTATGCATGTCTACTCAGAAGTAAGCCCCATAGTAGCCAATAGTAGCCATAGTAGCCCCATAGTAGCCATAGTAGCCCCATAGTAGGGAAAGTGAGGATCAGGTTGCAGCTCGAGTCCTGCTCAGTAGCAGGAGCAAGCTCCAAATGGACTCTTCAGCTGCTGCGTGGGATGCAAAGCAGCCGCAACCAGCCCTTTCCCTGGCTGCTCCCTTGCTTGTTCTCCCTGCCGAGGGAGGCTCGAAGTAGCCACTTCTCCCGCATGTGGGCGTGCAGCTGCTACCTGCCTCCTCTGATCCTGCGGCGCACCTGAAACAGTCACGTGGCACACCAGTGTGCCATGTCACAGAGGTTGAAAACTGCTGTTCTAGGGAATGGAGTGCTAGATGCAACATTGCCATTTTCAGTGGCAGCCATATGATTTATTGTTGGATCTAGTTTGGCCCTTACTTTCATATACATTCATTTTCAGCTGGAGTAAAAATAAAATAAAGAATCCATTTCACCTTTTGCCCACCTGACTTCTCAAGCTGTTAGAACTTGCAGCATGTACATTTCTATGTGATGCATTTCTGTGACAGTATTTATTATACCACATACACTGGTGATCCTGGCTCCCATGCCGACCAGTGTCAAGACTGCAGGGTATTGACCCACCCAAGAGTGCTGCTTCCCCCTGCCATCCATGGGCCTTCTGATGGCCCAGGAGGCCTCCAGAAGACCTTTAAATCCCACTCCTGTTTTTGGCCCCAAAAATAGCCTCCACGGCCCTCCAAAGGCTTCTCAGGCCTCCCAAGGACCTTTAAACCCCACTTCCAGCTTTCAGCCAAAACCAGAAGTGGGGTTTAAAGACTCCTTGGAAGTTCCCCGGACAGGCGCAGGGGGTGGCAGAGGGGAGAGCGAGGAAGATGGTGTCACCCCAGAGGCGTGGCGCCCTGGGATATTTGCCCCTCTTGGCCCCCAACAAGAATGCCACAGAACACATTTTATCGGTGAGAGAAAATGAAGACCCAACAGTTTGCTGAGCTGTGTATTCCTTCACTTGTTCCAATGTATGCCTTTTTATTGTATATAATAAAAGCTGGAAATATAATAAGTATATATGTGTATTCATACTTTATAAATATTATTATAAAATGATATATCCATATATAATAGAAAATAAAAAAAAAATACTTATAATTATAAATAAAATTGTGTGTGTTATATAAAGCTGGAAACAATTCATCAGCTGAGTTACCCCTTTCGCTTCAAATCTTCTTGTATTACTAAAAGATTGAGTAAAAGACCTCTGGGAAGCGAGGGCAATTTTTGACATGGGTCTCAACAGATTCAACTATGCAGGGACAATATAGAATACATTGGAGCAATAACATTATCACATCATAGGCTGATTGAGAGGCATTCCCTTGCATTTCTGTCCTTTTACCATAAGCCAATAGTAGCCACAGGCGTTTGACTGGAGAGCCCGGAGGATTGACAGGCCTGGCAGTCATTACACGCTGGATTGAATACTAGATTACTCCAAAGTGGCTCAGGGTCAAGGATCAGTGTGTTCCCTTTTGGCACTAAATGACTTTAATGTCCTTACTGTATTAGTCAATTACTTTAAAGCTGCTGCACTCTGAGCTCCCTCTGCCACCCCCCCCCCCTACAGTTTACTATGGACATTTGAATTGCTCCCATACTTAACCCACACATCTGCTTTCTCCTGTCAAAATAATAGTGCTATCACTGGGCCTATTGACAGGAGGGAACGAACAGAGAGACTTCTTGTCAGGGCAAGTGTCCTTCTTTGGCATTATTTACCTGAAAAGAATATGTTCAGAGGCTAGGAGGGGGGAAAATGCCTCCTTAGAGCCAGCAAAAAACAAAAAATATTGAATGCTCATTCTTTTCCCAGGTGATCTAGAGGAGCACCCAAAGTCTTGATGGAAATGGGTGAGAAAGAGAGAGAAGGAAGCTCATCATTCACATTCCACCTGAGATCATTCAGGTGAGTCACATACCTCACCTTTCACTGTCTGTTGGCCACTCTTTTGCACAAGGGTCCTTTGGTTTTCTCAGTAGGCTCTCTGTCACTTCCAAAATAGAATTTTTGCCCCAGCAGATGAACAAGGTCTTGACAGGAGAACAGCCTGTCCCAGGCAGAACTGATGCACGTATCATATTTCCCACTTAGCAAAGGGATCGAGCAATGATCTTTCAACCGGTGTGCTGCGGAACCTTGGTGTGTAGTGAAAGGTCTGCAGGTGTGCCACCGGAGTCTGGAGCACAGCGGATGAAAATCACTGAAACCCTTCCAGGTTCTGCAGCTCTGTTTCTAGGGCAACTGTCTGCAGTAATGAAATATCTGTCTTAGCTCTGCTGGTGGAGGAAGCAGACGTTTTATAACTATAGATAGTTGTCCTAGAAACAGAGTTGCAGAAGCTGGAAGAGTCTCCTGGAAGTGGAATTACAAGACGAGAACACCATACAGGAGACCATAGAGGTCAGTGTGCCATAAGAAGAAAAATGTTGAAAATTATTGTTATAGAGCAGTGGTTCCCAACCTGGGGTACCCTAGGGGTACTTGCCAGGACCTTTAGGGGTACTTCAAAAAAGAATTGAATAATGGCAGAAAAAGGCAGGTCTGTATTAGAATGTCTTGTGGAGTTAATGAGGGGTACAATTTATGGAAATGGGCTGCTAAGGAGTATGCAAGTCAATAAATTGCCAGGTCAATTGAAAGTACAAGATAACCAGGAAAGCTATGCATGAGATTGCCCAGATTTTGGATTGAAGCTATTTGAGATTGTGTAGGGACTATGTGGCCACCATGTATTTGGACTTGGAATGTTCAGAGTACCCTTCTTTCACTTCTGAATAACAATACCTAGCTCACAAAATCCAGGACTTCCTAGCCAGAGACTCTCAGCCCAATCCTATGCATGTCCAGTGATGCCCCTAGTATTTCTATCACCCAGTGCAGGAGCCTAGCAGTCACTCCATGATGGACCTCCTCCCAGGCTGTGCCATTGCCCTGCCCCGCTGGTTTTTTGGTTATAACTTTTGATAGAATAGAGATACTTCAATGCAGTTTGTTTCACTACATTCTGCATGAAATTACACATGAAATTAATATATAACACGATGTATTATTTGAAAATGCCAAGACTGTAAAAATTTTGGCCAGTAGTGGTGTCACTCCCCCGTGCATATCACTGGGTGCGGCCCACAACTCTTGTACCCCCCCCAGCGATGCTACTCTGCATGTCTACTCAGACACAAGTCTCTCTGAGTTTAATGGAAATTACTCCCAGGTAAGTAAAGTGTGCATAGGGTTGCAGCCTGTGACTTCCTAGAACATTTGAGCCTCGGCTCCCCCGCCCCCAGTTTTACAAATCTGACTTATGCTAGTGAAGCTCAACA
The DNA here is from genome assembly GCF_035046505.1 of Tiliqua scincoides. Taxonomy (NCBI): domain Eukaryota; kingdom Metazoa; phylum Chordata; class Lepidosauria; order Squamata; family Scincidae; genus Tiliqua; species Tiliqua scincoides. The sequence goes on along the minus strand of NC_089827.1, from coordinate 13,373,261 downwards.
CAATCTTCATGCTGAAGTATAAAAGGGACAGGTAGATCTGGAGTCAAGAATGTGGATTTACTCTGGATGGTAAGACTCTGCGATGGCAGGGGCGGGCATCCTAGAACTGAACACAAATTTGCAATGGCTGCATTTTCAAAATTGGAGATATACCATTTTGAGTGACACTTCTAAGAACATAAGAACATAAGAACAGCCCCACTGGATCAGGCCATAGGCCCATCTAGTCCAGCTTCCTGTATCTCACAGCGGCCCACCAAATGCCCCAGGGAGCACATCAGATAACAAGAGACCTCATCCTGGTGCCCTCCCTTGCATCTGGCATTCTGACATAGCCCATTTCTAAAATCAGGAGGTTGCACATACACATCATGGCTTGTAACCCATGATGGATTTTTCCTCCAGAAACTTGTCCAATCCCTTTTAAAGGCGTCCAAGCCAGATGTCATCACCACATCCTGTGGCAAGGAGTTCCACAGACCAACCACACACTGAGTAAAGAAATATTTTCTTTTGTCTGTTCTAACTCTCCCAACACTCAATTTTAGCTGATGTCCCCTGGTTCTGGTGTTATGTGAGAGTGTAAAGAGCATCTCTCTAGCCACTCTGTCCATCCCCTGCATAATTTTGTATGTCTCAATCATGTCCCCCCTCAGGCATCTCTTTTCTAGGCTGAAGAGGCCCAAACGCTGTAGCCTTTCCTCGTAAGGAAGGTGCCCCAGCCCCGTAATCATCTTAGTTGCTCTCTTTTGCACCTTTTCCATTTCCTCTTTAAGAAATTCTCATATTAAAATCCAAAACACTAAGTCTTGCTGATGAATTTGAAGGCAGTCATTTGCATGATGACTGAATGCAGTACTTTCTTCCATTCTTCTAAAGTCCCTAAACTCCCAACAGCATGCATAATTGTGCGGGTTGCCAAGCTGGAACTGGCAGAACATAAATGCGAAGGTTTGAAAGGAGAAATTGCTTGAAGATTTGTTTTTCCAAATTTTTCTTCACTGATATATACCAGCTCAAAGGCATATAAAGGCAGAATAAGAGGAGAGGCTCATGGCTTATTTCCCTGGCCCTTAAAATCAAGCCTACAATCAGAAAACAATGATTAAGGATCCACACACTTGCATCATGTACTGAGGAAATTGCCTTTGTGTTATATATATATTTGTGATTTTGCATTTGGACCACCCAAAAGTGAACCCCCAACCATGAGGGGTCCCTAATGGACCCTGGTCTATAGAACATGTCATATAATGACCAGCTTTGGGGGGGAAGAAGGACATTAACGTTTGGAGAATCTAAACTCTAACTCTTCCTTAATTTCATGACTGTCACTGTGACTGCAGAGAATTACACTGTTCTGAATTTATAGGTGCAAGCCACGAAGAATTTTATATCATGGCCACTAAGCATTAAGAGGTCTGGCTTGGCTTGGTGTTAAACTAACATGTCGAGATTAAATATGGCCAGAACTGATTTGAATTTTAAAGCCGCTTGAAAGTCAAGCCTTGAGAGCTTTGCGTGAAAAGTGATACCGCGTACATAAAAGCACAGCTGCTCACAGAGGCTTGAGGCCTCTGTGATGATGTCATGGGGCTTCAAAAACAAGTCAGGGTACCATTACATGAAGATTTTTTTTTTAGTTCTCCCCCAACACATTCTCCTTTTGGGACCCAGGAAGGCAGATTGTTAAGCTGCATACAGTACAATCCTATGCATGCCTACTCAGAAGCAAGTCCCACTGAGCATATTCGGTCCAGTGGCGGACCTGCCATTGAATGAACAGGGCAAATGCCCCGGGCGTGGAGTCTTGTGCACCTCTAGGACAGCACGGAAGCCTCCCTGAGTCTCTTGACGTGGTCAGAAACTGTGCTTCCAGTTTGCCAGAAGCAGTTTAAAACATCAGGGAAGCTTCAGGAGACCTGTCCTGAAGTCGCACAAGGCTCCATGTGCTCCAGGTAAATGGGGGGGGGGCATATTTGCACACAGGGGGCAGCAGTGTCCTGCGGGGGAGGGGGTGCCATCACAGATCTTTGCGAGATGCAGGGCTGGGAAGCTCCGCTACTGATTGGGGCTGACTCTCAGGTAAGTCTGTATAGGATTGCAGCCCTAGCTCAGTACCTATGCCAGCTGGTGATGACTCTCAGAGTGGGCTTTTCCTCTACCCTAATGTAACCTGGAGATGCCAGGGAATGAAAATGGGTGCAGAAACTGCACCAGGAGCAAGGTAAGGAAGCAAGCGGTCCACCATTTAGCAGGAAGGAAAGTGGATCAGTGTGGACTTCATCCACAGTAGACCAGAGGGAGGCAATGGTAGCAGCAGACTTAGGGTGAAGGGCTTCTCAAATCTGCCACCCTTTCATACACACCCGGCCACCTCCTGCTGATGCAACCCATATCACTTTATCTAATGGATGGGCCCCTCTTGCGTGATGTCATCATAGACCAACCCTTTATAGAAAAGCAAGACCTTCCATATGGAGTAGGCAAAACCGACTTTACCTTCCAAGTGCTGCCATGGGGCTCAAACATCTGCTGCTCAGTTACAGCAAAGGATGAAGAAAGGAAAGCTCCTGCTCCACCATTGGTGAGCTGCGCTTTGTGGTAGGCTTGGTCAAGATCATTCAGAATATCTTGTGGCTAAGTTAGGATGTGAACCTGATTTTTCCAGATCCCGAAATATGTTCACCATATACTAAGTAGTAGGCCATACTGAATAGAAGCAAAAGTAACTCACCTCTTCAGCTCATATAATTGAACAGGCTTTTCTGAGCAGACCTCGCAATGTTTTAATGCATTCATATTGGGCACCATAGTTCATGATATCTCTGAGCATAACAGATGCTCCTTACACATTCAGCATCAAGTTCCAGAGTTCCTTCTTTATATACCTCACCTGCCCTATCCTCAGATGTCCCTTCCTCCTCTCCTTAGAGCTGTGATTTTTAACCATAATCATTCCATGTGAGCTAGCTTGCCCCTAAAAATGCTGTATGAATGATAAAAAAAGCATATTATCCACTGCCTAGACACCATGTAATCCAATTCAACATTTTAAGCATTTCAGAGAGGGCACCCCATGTCAGTTGGTGCAAAATCTGTGCACTTATTTGTCTCCGCCATGCCTCTGCCACCTCTGCATTTGCAAGAAGTCAAGGTTGGCAACCTTCAGTCTCAAAAGACTATGGTATAAGCCTACAGCACCCGGTATTCCCAAGCGGTCTCCCATCCAAATACTAACCAGGCCTGACCCTGCTTAGCTTCCGAGATCAGACAAGATTGGGCATGTGCAGGGTAACAGTTGCTAGAAGTCAAGACAGACAGACTATTCAGCTGCATAAGGAAGGCAAAAGTTTGAATACTGGATTCTTATGTAGTTTTATTTTTCACATTTTTATACCATCATTTAGACATCACAGCATCTTCATTCGAAAACATTTCTGCTGCAACCAGTGCTCTGATTAAGGGGGGAGGGGGCAAACACCCCTTATCTTTTGTGTGGGTCTCCCCAACTACTGTTTTTTAAAGATGGGAGGAGTATGATATGGCTAAAATTGACAGGGTTCGGGGTGGAGCTTGGAAGTTCATTAAGGGCCCCTTTCCTCCCGTAATTAGAACACCTCCTGAAACTGAAATTAAAATGAGAATGAAATTCAATAGAGACATCATGGAAGATAGAAAGAAAATCCTGGGACTTCAAGGATATCCTGACATGAGTTGCTTGAAAAATCAGCCTTTAGAAGCATCACTAATTAAAAAATAAAGACCCTCCGCTGCCGTGATTAATTTTTCTCTTTGTGGTGTAGTCTTGTTCTTTTATATGATGGATTCCGGATTTGGAGGTGGTGAAAGAAGTGGCAATTGTGATGTTACTGTAGGACAGCCAACTGCACTATATATTTTTTACAGTGTAGTGTCTCTGTACGGCAGCTAAGCATAATCAACTATGCCTCCGGGAATGCACTGAATAATTGTGCTAATTTAAAATTTAGTCAGCAAAGGACCTTAAAAAACTGGATACCTCTTGGTAATGATGCATCATTAGCACTTCTCATTCATTTATATTTTGTTGTGTTTAGGGATTTGGGTATTCTAGGAAAGAAAGGTAGCCTGACAAGAGCGTGATTGAATCAAGCCCCCTGATATACAGGGAGGTGACAGAAGGTGAAGTAGGGTAGCCGAAACTGACAACCACTTTCATGTGAGTCCCTTATACATATTTACAGCAAATTGATGAGTCTGTGCTGAAACCCTACATAATATCAGGTGACTTCCGTGTTTATTTGGGTAACACCTCTCCTTCGCTTTTGGTTCCAAGCGTGCAATTGTGGTTCATGTTCACAGTCATTTTAAAGATAGATGTACACAAAGAGGTGAACATTGTATATTCGGTACAAAATCCTTCTCTTTCCATTCATGTGAAGAGTTTAAGTTGATTCCAGAAGAGATGAACGTAGGCCTTGGCCCTGGATTGCCATTATCCACAAAGATTATGGGGAAGGGTCAGAGTTCAGTGGTAGAACACATGTGTTGCAAACGGAAGGTCCCAGTCCCTCACATGTCTGCATAGGGTAGGGCAAGACACCCCCTCCACCTGAAACTCTGGTCACTCCAGGAGCGGATTCAGGGTTTGCGTTCGGGGGGACATGAGCCTCTCCAAGCCAGGCCAAGGAAGGGCAGTGGGCAGGCATCCCCAGCTTGCCTCCTTGGAGCTCCAAAAGAAGTGATCTCCCTCCTTGGTGGCCTGGCTCCTTATCAACCTGGTTGCCAAGTCGGAGAGCCCTTCCCCTTCTAGCCACATGGTACACCGAAGGTCTCACGAGACCTCAGGCCAGCCAGAGTGTCAGACAGCCGTAATCTCACCATCCCACTCAGTGGGCATTCCCTTGCTGCCCACCTTTGTCCCCCATCCCAGCAGGTGCCCTTCCCTGGTGGTGTGACAGTTGGGGGGGGGCACACACCCTGAGTCACTGCCAGTCGGTGTGGATGATGCTGACCTAGATGAGTGTGGGTCAGTACAAGGCAGCCTCAGATGCTACACTATGATATTTGCCCTGAAGTGCTCTATGTACATAATGAAGCACACAAAGCATAGTGTAATTATATTCCCAAACAATGTACTGGTTTTTATGTAAAGGGATACCATTATCATTTGCCTGGTTATTTTAACAAGGTCCAGTTCTATCTAAAGGCAGTTCTATAACCTATGGATTAGGAAATCAGACATGTTGTTTTAGGACACCCCAAAACTTTAATATATGTAGGACCAGGGTTCTTCAGACTGGTTGGTCCTCTACCAGGGCATAAAACTAAGAAGAACCATTGCATGATGTGGTCTTGGACTCTTGTATTCAGCACAGGGGTGTTTGATAAGCAAAAAGACCTGTCTTTTCCAGGTGCACTTCTTAGGCTGCTCTGATCTTCAAAAAGGTAACTTACTCCTCAGACTTCTGCAAAAATTGGAAGTGCCTTTTAAGGCTTCCTGGAAGCCTTCTGAGGCACAGAGAGGACGTGTGAGGCATAGGGAGGGTGTGTGTGGCCTCCCTGAGCCTCAGAGTGCCTCCCAAATGCAACTGGAAAGCACTTCCTGTTGAATTCAGGTTTCTTGACACCCCCGCAGATGTGGTACCCAGGGCCTTGTACTCCTCAACCCCCTTTAGTTACACTAGTGTGCTCCCTCTCATCTGAACCCATGTGTGTAGGCAAATAACACATCAGTGAGAAGAATTGGCTAAAATATGGTGGCCTAGTTCAGATGAAACTTTTGGCCCAACCTGGCCCCATGCAATAAAAGACGTGCATTCATGGTACACATGCATTGTGGCCCCTCACTCTGCACCCATTGGAATTCTGGCCATTAACTTCACAGAGAGTGGCCTGTCCAAACTCTCCATCTGAATGCACTGATGACCCTTGAAATACCACCAGATATGAAGGAGGGACAAAGATGTGAATGTATCATGAGCAAACATGTCTTTAATTGTATGAGACCAATCAAGGCAAAAAAAAAAAAAAAGGAATAGTTGGGCCTTGGTAACTGCTGGGGAGGGGTCTGCTCCTGGACTTCCGCAGATACCAAAACTTGTGAATAAGCAAATCTGTCCATATGGCCTCCAGACCAGGCCTCTGGCCATGTCGAGAGGTGTTTCTGAGACCTGCAGTGGCCTCATGTAGCCTTTGGGCCTCAGAAAACCTCTGGATGTGATTGGAGAACATCTCCAGTCACATCCATAAGCTCAGGTCCGGCCTTCCACTATGGGTTCGAAAGCTGCAGGGTGTTAAATCCATGAGTCCCAAATCCACACATAAGGAGAATGGATCTGCATTGTCTCAAATGCATCCTATGAGTTACTAACTTTCCCCATGGAGGGAATGTTTGTTACATGGGGAAACCTTCACACATGTAATCACTTACCTGCAGAGTATAGTGTCCCAGTCCTAGGACAGCTATACCAGATGCTTTTTCCGGTGTTGCGGTTGACACCAAGAGCTATGTTATGTGCTTTAGTGCTGAACTGGAAACCTGGAAAGGTGCCATGTGGCTCTGTATTTAAAGTCAAGTGCAGGGTGCCATTAATCACATATTACACACACCAAAAAAAAAAAAAAAAACACAAGTGGAAATGAAAATGGAATGAAAAAAGCCTTTTCTGGAGGTACGTGGCGGCCCATGCCGTCTTCCCTATGCGCTTGGGCAGATAAAGTGCATAATAACCTGTTAGCTTTGTGTGCCTAATTTTCCTGTTTCCGTCGATTTCTTCACTGTTTCTTTAATGTAACAATGAGAATTTAAATGACCACCGGGGCTGGGTACTCCTTTCTTTCCTGACCTGGTGGGTAATGAGATAGACAACACCCCAAGCCATTATCCCTCCAAGTGCTGAGTGGGAGTGCAGTTAACTTTGATAGCATAGAACTAAGTACATTTTTAATTGCACAGGAAAAAATGAGAATAACCTATTCCGTTTAACATTTTTACGGAGTAATTACACATAAAATTAGCTAACTATCAAAGTTCTTAGTATTTCTCCCCTCCCTGCATTGTTATTAACTCAATATGGACATGTTTCAGCTTTAATGTGATTTTTAAACAAGCGCACCATAAGGAACATGGCCTTTCTTCCTGTTTTCTGGGTGCTGATCAATGTTTCTGTTTTGTGCTGTCGGTTCTGTAGAGCTAATTTGTTAAATCAGCCTCATAAGTGGCTCCATCCGATCGTATCTTATTTAGGAATCGCTTTCATTTGCATTTTATTTTTTTGACGTAATGTATCCACCCTGCCAGAATCCTTGTCCTGTGGATTGTATTGCAGTGTGTAAACAACGTTCTGGCTTGATTTGAGTCATTGTCGATCCTAATTTTTAATCATAAGCCAGCAATATACAAATAAGGGGCGCGAAAGCGTGCAAAGAAAGATATTTTGGTCTTGTGACTAATGGTAACCTGGTGCTATTGAATTACTGAACTGTGTCTGAGAACTAATGAGAAAAACTTCCCAGGGGAATCTTTAACCAATGCACTCGAAGAGGACCTTGGGGACTCATTCTGTGTCTGTCACCTTTCCCGTCTCATTGACACGCGACTCCTTTGCCACCATTACACCGTGCAACCATTTCACTTTACACCTCAATATTAGAATATTAAAAGGAGAGAAGACTACACTCCTTGCTCCAGATAGCGGAGTTGTTTTTGACACTTACAATAGAAATTGTCACCAAGCTATCACAAGGGCCTGAGCGTCTCCACCTTCTGTGGTACCTTCCAAATTGGGTGGTTTATTTTGCAACTAATGAGCTATTTTGTGATTTTATTCCCTCCCCCCTCCCTTAACAGCAAAACTTCGTTAGCAGGCAGTTGTTTGGGAGTAGATTTTATTTTCTAAAGACATTTGTGATATCTGCTAGATATATTTGTCCTCGGTCAGCTCATTGTGGTCATGCACCAGGAACTATTCAGTGACAATTGATCCCTTGTCTGTAATTTCTATGGAAAAAGTGGTGAATGAATGGCAGGCATGTTGCTCGCTGAAATGAATTTTGGGGAATGGGGTAAGAGTCCTCTCTTCTTTCCCTAAAGCAATGCAGGGGTAGAATAGGGGGGAGAGAAAAAGACTCTGTGAATACAGAAATGACTGATTGCAGTGGCGGACTTCCCCTGCCCCACGCCCCAGGGCAAAGGTTCACAATGGTGCCCCCTGCAGGATGCCGCCACCCCCTGCATGCAAATCAGCCCTCCCACTTACTTGGAGCGCACGGAGCCTAGTACAACTCCAGGATGCATCAGGGGAGCCTCCTGGAGGTTCCCCAACACTTTAAACTGTGCTTCTGGCAAACCAGAAGCACAGCTTCTGACCACATCGGGAGCCTCAGAGAGGCTTTCATGCAGTCCTAGAGGCACGCGAGGCTCCACACCTGCGGCATTTGCCCCTTTGATTTAATGGCAGGTCTGCCACTGACTGATTGGTGGAAGTTGTGTTTGCTCTCTCTCCATCCTATCAGGTACCAAGGTACAAAATTGACTCCTTGGTATCACAAAGGGCATACTGTACTTCCTGGCTGTGCTGTGCAGGGAAAATGCACGTTTCATCCACAGTTCTGCTGCATCATGAGTGCTATCGCTTAAATGCCAGGGGACAAAGAGTGTGGTGAACATGCCCAAGAGTGTTCAGGACCTCTGTGAAGGCCACAGCCTGCATAGAGTAGCTTGAACCATTGCCACTCCTGGAGATTCTCTCAAAGATATGAGTAAGGTGAGCAGTGAGGTTCCAATGCTTGATCTGTTGACTTCAGCCTGTGTACTTGCCGACTCCAGTACCAAGCGCTGACAGAAAGGACTGGCTGCTTTTTGGAATTATATTATATTATATATTTATTATAATTATTATATATTAAAGGGTGGGAGGGAGGGGAGTGGGACTGGCGAAGCCCTGCTGCGCCAAATCCTATCCTTCATGTTGAGCTGCAAAATCTGACACAGAGGCTCTCAAGTCTGTACCAGCAAAATAGCTGGATTGAGAAGTCCCATTGCAGGGCTTGGGGCTTTCCCTGGGTGGGGGGGAGGACTTTTGTCCCCTTCCGCAAGGAGACCTCCAGCGGTCCCAGCGGTGCCATTGGAAGCTGCGGTTACTTTTTCGGCACTGCTGCACCTGGCAGCCCCACTGAGGATAGAATTGGGCTGCCTAATGGAATTGGGTTGTTGATCTCTCCTTCTTGTGTCCCCTCAACTTCCATTTCATGATGCACTGTTAGCTGAATTACTCCTGGTCTTCACTCACTGAACAGTTTGGTAAGTACTGAAATAGAGAACCCAATGGCAGACCTCCCCAGCCCCGCAGCCAGGGCAAAGGTCCACGATGACACCCCCCCCCACACACAGGCTGTCGCCACCCCTCCATGAAAATCTGCCCCCCTGATCACCTGAGGCTCACGGAACCTTGGATGACCTTAGCCCACGTTGGGAAAAACCAGAAGCACCGTTTCTGACCCCATCGGGAGCCTCAGAGAGGCTTCTGTGGGGTCCAAGAGGCTCACACCTGGGGCATTTGTCCCATCGGACCTAATGGTAGGTCCGCAACTGAGAGTAGATGTCCGATTTGGGGAGGGTAAGGAAAAAGATGGGAGCTGGATAGAGTGTTGGGGAGAGGGGATAGAAATCTTATTGCTGTTTATAGCAGGGGACAGAAATGCTACAAAATAAACCAACTGTCAAAATGGTTTGACAGTTTGATTTGAAAACCAAATCAGAAAGCCAAGTTTGGTATCAGAAAGCCAAATTTCTGCGCTAAACTATAAATGGTGCCCAGTCCAGTAGACGTACAACCCAACAAATATATAGCAGTTCACAGATTTCTCTGTTACTGAGGACTTAGGAAATGTCATTGGATGTCTGGGAAAGCACCAAATAATACATTTTTTGTCAGACCATCCTGTACTTTAGATGCTACTTGTTTAGACATATTTTCAATCAAATTTCATGGAGCTCTTCATCAGATAAAAGGAGGAAAGAGTCTCTCCTGAATGTTAGTAACTTAAATCACATCAAGAGACCTGTGTTCTAACAACAAATTCTTAACGCATCAAACATTTGTTGACTTTAGGGGACCACAGATCACAGCCAATCAGAAGCCTGGGTGTCTATTCTGATAATTGACTTTGGCACCCAGCAGGGTTCTGTGTTTTAATTCGTATGCATACCTTGCAAAGGAGTCGTACAGATATACAAGCTCTATGGAAAGCAAGGCAGAGAAGTCATTAGTCTGGCTGAGAGATGCATTCCTCCACTGATGACACAGACTGATCCCATGTACAACATGAGATCTCAGATCCAAAGCAGACCTTGTGCCAGTATCGCAATATCAGCATCACAAACCCATGAATTTCAGTGTAATTGAGCATGCTTACTCTGTCGAGGTTTCAGAGATTGCAGGATGCGTTCACCTCAGTTTTATAAGCTGATTTGGGAGGAAGAGTCACAACTGAACTGTTGTTCTGCAAGTACAGGCATTCCCTCATATCGGCAGAGAGTACATTTCTGCAGCCCCCACTGAGGACTCAGCGTGGGTGCTGACCCATGCTGGAGGGTGTCACTTGAACTCCCGGACACAATCAGAAGGCACTACTTAATTAAAAAAAACAAGGAAAAAAAAACATTAAAAAAAATTAACCCCTGCTAATTGGGTAAGAGGCACTTTTTCAAGTGGGTGCTCCTTTTTTTAGCAGGGGGAGAGTAACTGGCCCACCTCACCCCAGCACTGTCTGTTCTAGTGGCTGCCTGCTGGTGTGGCATCTTTTTAGACTGTGAGCCCTTTTGGGACAGGGAGCCATTTAGTTATTTGATTTTTCTCTGTAAACCGCTTTGTGAACTTTTAGTTGAAAAGCGGTATATAAATACTGTTAATAATATATTGGCAACCTTCAGTCTCGAAAGACTATGGTATCGCGCTCTGAAAGGTGGTTCTGACACAGCGTCTAGTGTGGCTGAAAAGGCCAATCCGGGAGTGACAATCCCTTCCACACCGGGAGCAAGTGCAGTCTGTCCCTGGTCTGTCTCCCTGGCTATGGGCCTTCCTTCTTTGCCTCTTAGCCTCAGACTGTTGGCAAAGTGTCTCTTCAAACTGGGAAAGGCCATGCTGCACAGCCTGCCTCCAAGCGGGCCGCTCAGAGGCCAGGGTTTCCCACTTGTTGAGGTCCATCCCTAAGGCCTTCAGATCCCTCTTGCAGATGTCCTTGTATCGCAGCTGTGGTCTACCTGTAGGGCGCTTTCCTTGCACGAGTTCTCCATAGAGGAGATCCTTTGGGATCCGGCCATCATCCATTCTCACGACATGACCGAGCCAACGCAGGCGTCTCTGTTTCAGCAGTGAATACATGCTAGGGATTCCAGCACGTTCCAGGACTGTGTTGTTTGGAACTTTGTCCTGCCAGGTGATGCCGAGAATGCGTCGGAGGCAGCGCATGTGGAAAGCGCTCAGTTTCCTCTCCTGTTGTGAGCGAAGAGTCCATGACTCGCTGCAGTACAGAAGTGTACTCAGGACGCAAGCTCTGTAGACCTGGATCTTGGTATGTTCCGTCAGCTTCTTGTTGGACCAGACTCTCTTTGTGAGTCTGGAAAACGTGGTAGCTGCTTTACCGATGCGCTTGTTTAGCTCAGTATCGAGAGAATGAGTGTCGGAGATCGTTGAGCCAAGGTACACAAAGTCATGGACAACCTCCAGTTCATGCTCAGAGATTGTAATGCAGGGAGGTGAGTCCACATCCTGAACCATGACCAGTGTTTTCTTCAGGCTGATTGTCAGTCCAAAATCTTGGCAGGCCTTGCTAAAACGATCCATGAGCTGCTGGAGATCTTTGGCAGAGTGGGTAGTGACAGCTGCATCGTCGGCAAAGAGGAAGTCACGCAGACATTTCAGCTGGACTTTGGATTTTGCTCTCAGTCTGGAGAGGTTGAAGAGCTTTCCGTCTGATCTGGTCCGGAGATAGATGCCTTCTGTTGCAGTTCCAAAGGCCTGCTTCAGCAGGACAGCGAAGAAAATCCCAAACAAGGTTGGTGCAAGAACACAGCCCTGCTTCACTCCGCTTCGGATGTCAAAAGGGTCTGATGTGGAGCCATCGAAGACAACAGTGCCCTTCATGTCCTTGTGGAAAGATCTGATGATGCTGAGGAGCCTGGGTGGACATCCAATCTTGGGGAGAATCTTGAAGAGGCCGTCTCTGCTGACCAGGTCGAAAGCCTTTGTGAGATCTATGAAGGCTATAAAGAGTGGCTGTCGTTGTTCCCTGCATTTCTCCTGCAGTTGTCTAAGGGAGAATACCATATCAGTGGTGGACCTGTTGGCTCGGAATCCACACTGCGATTCTGGATAGACGCTCTCTGCAAGTACCTGGAGCCTCTTTAGTACAACTCGGGCAAACAGCTTTCCTACAACGCTAAGGAGAGAGATGCCGCGGTAGTTGTTGCAGTCACCCCTGTCACCTTTGTTCTTGTACAGCGTGATGATGTTTGCATCCCTCATGTCTTGAGGTACTCCACCTTCTCTCCAGCAGAGACAGAGGATTTCATGCAGCTCAGTGACGATGATCTCTTTGCAGCATTTTAGGACTTCAGCAGGGATGCTGTCTTTTCCAGGTGCCTTGCCAAAGGCAAGGGAGTCCAGGGCCATGTGAAGTTCTTCTAGGGTTGGTTCACTGTCAAGCTCTTCCAGCACAGGCAGGCACTCAATGTTATTCAGTGCTTCTTCGGTGACTACATTTTCTCTGGAATATAGCTCAGAGTAGTGCTGCACCCAGCGTTCCATCTGCTGCGCCCGATCCTGGATGACCTCGCCTGTGGCAGACTTCAGAGGGGCAATTTTCTTCTGTGTTGGACCTAGGGCCTGCTTGATACCATCATACATCCCCTTGATGTTAATAATAATTAATAATAAAACAGAAGACACTTCTGTCTGCATCCAGGATGCCCTTTAAGGGCTTTCTGCGGACTCCAGTATCCGCAGAAGTCACTCTCTGTGGAGGGGGGACCCTGGAATGGATGCCCAGCAGATACCAATGTCCCACTGTAGTGAAAGCAACCCCAGTTTCTGGAGCTGCCCTACCGACTGGAGCTGCTCTGCTCATTTCAATAGATGGGAGAGCTCCTCACACATATCCATTTGTGTAGGCAGAGCTGCCTCTCTTTATTGCCTGCAAGCAGAAGCTCACCAGAGGACACAAGTGTCCCAGTTTCCATTATTTTCTACTCAACAGATTTTTTTTTTGAAGTGGTTACCGTATTTTTTGTACTGAGGATGCGCCTTGCTGAAGATTTCAGAAAGCAGTTGCAATGTTGTCATTAGCATACTTGGCCATCTTAGCAGCTCTGATTTAACACTGCTATTTACTCCAGTGACTGGGTAACTTTTGTCCAACCTTTGTATATGTACGACTTTCAAATCCTATATATGACTTTGATGGTGTCACTCGGAGCCACAGCCAAAACAAACCCAGAGCATATGTTTACAGTCTGTGCATTAGACATGTCTGGGGCAGAGGAGCTATGGAAGCAAATCACTTTTTCACCCCTGGAGAGGGGAGTTCTTCAATGTCACTTTGTAAAGGTCACTGACAGGTCAGAACTGGGAGGACAGCAGGAGGAGAGCTAGCGGAATGTTTTGTGCACTGTCTGTCCTGAAACGTTCTCCAAACGGTTCTACGGTGAAAACAGAACATTATAGGCACTGTCTCTTCGTACAGTAGTACATCTCAAGAACATACAAACTCATGGGTCTGTGTGCATGAGATGTAGGGCACAATCCAGCCCTTGTCTTGGACCGGTGCAAGTTCCTCCTCGGGAGAAAGCTGGGCTGGTGCTCAGAGAAGCACTAGCCTGTGGAGGCCAATGCAAGCCTCCACACCAGCTTCCTCTGTGAGGTAGGCGGGGGTGGAGAGGAGACAGGAGACAGGCATTCCTGGGTGGGTGGAGGGCAGGCGGTGGGCGGCCCTGGGGGCTGAGAATGGGAGGTTGTGCTGCCAGATCCCAACCCCCATTCCAAGCCGCTTTGCTCTCCTCGGACGTGTGTCACCTCAAGTTCGAGGAGACCCATAGGGGCCAGTGGTCCTTACCCAGAGGTAAGGGGAAATGTTTCCCCTTACCTCTGACTGAGTCGCTTATGGCCCCTATCCTGCGCTGGACACAGTGCAAGCCTCTTGGCTTGCCTGTTCCAGCACAGGATAGAATTGCATCCATACTCATATAAATGCACAGAACATAAGAGACAGCACATGATAACTGCAAATTGTGCCATACATACAGGACCATATCTAGTGCATATTGCTGATTTTATGCACAAAGTCCTGATATGTTGCATAAAAAAATTATACAGTCAGGCACCTTTAGCTGCAGATTCAGGACCCACAGGTCCTGCACTTGTGGGGTCAGCCTGACCAGGACACTCCAGAGGTGTTAAAGGTGCAGCGACCCATGGATTTGATTATCTGTTGGTTTCGGCATCCGTGGAGATTCTGGGAACGGAACCCCTGCGGATGCTGAGGTTCCTCTGTATTACAGTTGCATCTACAAGTGCTTACAGCTGGCTGGATCATGCCCAATAATTCTTGTTAATGCATTGAAGTAAACTCCGTGAATGCGTATACGAAAAGCAGTTTCAAGCTGAAAGGACAGCTTCTCATTATAATGCTGAACATTCGTGGTAGCATGGGAAATGTATGGAGAAGAACTACGGCAAACATACTGTCACCACTTTTCATTCCTGGAGTGGCAAGAGCAATAAATGTTAAGCGTATGTGTTTTAAAAAACAAAGTATTCAGGGCTGCTAATAATTTATTGTGGCGATATAATTCCTTGTTGATGTTGCTATACTGACCTCTTCAGGATATGAAATTTTGGAGCACTGTTTACCGTTTCCATACATATGTCACCCAGCGAACAATGAATGAGAGTACAGTACCAAAGCAATTACTAGCTGAGAGCTTTCTGAGTACTTTGATTTTTTTAAAAATAATTTCTAATGTTAACCCATATAAAACAGCTGGGGAATAATGATTTCAAAGCTCATCAAAAGTCAAGAAAAGTTCTGAGCAAATTTCACTCCTTCAATATAAGTCCTTCAAAGGAGTAGGGAGAGAGAGAGAGAGAGAGAGAGAGAGAGTGAGAGAGAGAGAGAGAGAGAGAGAGAGAGAGAGAGTTTCAGTGGTAGTTCTTCCCAGATGTTGCCTTTAAGATTTTATCTAATTATTAATTAGTGAATCAGGGTACCTTGTGGTTTCAGATGACGAATGTTCTCCTCGTAAATGAGCGGACTACAACTAATCTCTTTAAAAAATAATCTCTTCTGTATATTTAATCCAAGTTATTATGGTTCTATAGTCTGCTACTAGGTGTAGTTAAATGAGAAGTTCATTTGTTCAATGTCAATTTTATGAGTCTAACCTTTCCCAACTAGGACAGATGAGCTCCTCCAAGAATAATGATACACCAAATGATATAAACTAAACTTACTCAATTTCTGCGCTTTTATATGAGGAATTAAATTAATTTCATAAATACAGGACAGCACCTCTAAAGGTTTAGTCTGGGTCATTTTTCTGCTAAGTACATACTGCTCTCCAGAGCTCAGTCCATTATTTGTCTGTGACCAGCAATAATTTCTCATTTCGAGTCTGACACTCCTTTTATACATATATATCATTTTGTAACTTATAGTCCTCTTTGGCTGACATTCAGAACTATGCCCTATACCTTGTTTATGTTAGAAACAAAGGCGCTCTGAACTTCAGCTCTGTTTGTAACTATTTATGGTTTAACAAATGACAAAATACAGAAGACCTAAAAATCTTGGCATGGAAAAAATGTCTCAGTCTGGTTTATGTTTTCGTCTCCTGTCCCCCACATTTATTGATTTGGTTAACCATTTCAGCTTTAGCTGCATTCATGCTTTATTGCGTAGTACAGTAGGCAAGTCGCATAGATTCAAAGTAAGAAAACATTGGAAGAGGAGAGGAATCCCATTCATAACATTTCTGTATCTATTACAGTATCTTCAGTGGTGAGATTCACACGTCCCAATCCGGCCTAAATCCCTGCATAGCGATGCAGAGGTACTAGCGCAGATTCTGCTACACCTTACAGTGGATTGTTGGCTGCTGGAGGCCTCCTCAGGTAAGGGGACATTTGTCCCCAACAGCCACTATGGGACAACTCAAACCTGCACCAGCTCAATCACTGGTGCAAGTCTGTGTTGCTCTGTGAAGGTAGATCAAACCTGGGAAGCCTCAGTCCTCTGACACAGGCTCACACAGACGTGTCCCAGTGATTTCACTGATGCAGTTCTGAGTAGACCTGGCTGAACCTTGGAGGCTAACCCCTGGATAAGGGGACATTTGTTCCCTTACCCAGAGGAGATCTCTGGGACTTCCCCCTCCCCCCAAGGTGGAGTGCAAGCCATGTTGTTGTGGCTGCATCAGTGGGGGGGGGGGGGGAGGCAGGATTGGGCCCTAAGTTATTTTTTGGGTGGATCCTATGGTGTCTATAGTGGACCATCTATTATATGCCATCTCTTACACAGTCATCACACATTCTGATCAGTAGCTTCTTTTAACAGCCCCTGCAATGATTTGGCCATGGGTTTCCATTCATCATATCTCCTAAAAAACCATGAGGTCAAATAAGATATTATACATGTGTTTAAGTAGATCCGTTCAAATAAACTGCTGACTCATTGAATATTTTTTTTTGTACACAAATAATCAGGAGAACAGCATGTTTAATTAAAGTGTCTCTCGTTATGCCTTTGTTTTCAAGGTGCCATTTTTTTAAACATCCTTGATTGTGAGAGCCAGTGGTGTAGCTGGGGGTGCAGCGGCGCAGTAAGTGCTGCAGGCACACTGTGAGCAGTCCCTCCCACTCACCCTCAGAGCCATTTTGGGCAGCAGTGGCAACATGCCAGCGCTCCTGAGTGTTGCCATCTCTCCTGGAATGGCTCCAACTGCGAGTGTGAGGGGCGGCTTACACGGCGCTTACCACACCATCACGCTTGTAGCTACTCCACTGGCGAGCTGCTCTGTCCTTTGTTTCAGGGCATGGCACTTGAGAGAGATGAAGATAGACGAGAAAGTACCTTCAACCCTTTTTTGTTTTGCAATGTCTTGAAATGCAGCAGCATGGATAACATCAGGTAAATAAACCAGAATTTGCACAGCGTGCATTACCTAATATATACGTTGCCTGGGTCAGGAAAATAAAATGGCAGGTGTTTGTGGTTGCCAATGTGCATCTTTATTTGGGATCCGGCCCAATTTATTCTACATGTCAAGTCAGCACTCATTTTAAACAGAGACATATATATTACCCTCGGAGTTTTGGTCACTCATTAAATACACTACTCCTCTTGCTTTATCACTGATATATTACATTGCCGGCTTTTCACTTCAGCGATATATTGTCTCTTCAGAATTGATATAAATGTTACTGATGGACCTTGACTTTCCCAGCTCCTGAGATGGATGTCATATAAATGAGAATGCTTGGAAAAAAAATTTGGGACTGACACAGAATGGTATGATTAGGCGCATAATGCAGGCCTCACAATTTGCAATGCATCCTACAGAGAAATAGCCAGCTTCCATGATTTAACAAGGATTGTGCAAATATACAGCCCTCAACACCATTTATGAATTAATCAGGTGCACAAGCACCTCTTATGAGGACTCCATGCTGAGTAAGGAAGGCGCCTAGGGACATAATACTAAAAGACCCCTACAAAACTCATTAATAGAAACTACATCTCCTTATTTTTAATTTAAATATATAATAGAAAAAGAAACAAGTTATCACTGGTTATCGCTGGATTGGAATTAGAAAATCATAATACAAGAATTGCCAAAAAAAAAAAAAAGTTTTAAAGGGGGGAGCACTGAATAAATGCATATTTGATGCGCAGGCCACACCAATTCCACCGTGGACATGTTGAAAAGTTATTTGTTCAACGATGAAAATATCGTCACTCTGCCAGACACTTATTTTGATTAGAAAAAGGGGCTTCATTTTATTGCCATCAAAGACGCATGCATTTCGGAGCAAAACCCAATTCACTTAAGTAAAATGTAATTAAGCATTACAATACAGTACATGGAAGGGTCCAAATATAGTTCTGGTTGAGCACCCATTATTAGGAATTCCAAAAAACAAAATATTCCAAAATACGGAACTTTTTAAAGCGCAAACATGATCTCTCTCTCTCTCTCTCTCTCTCTCTCTCTCTCTCTCTCTCTCTCTCTCACACACACACACACACACACACACACACACACACTTTTTTGCCTAAAGAAATAAAATCACATTGTCTGTTTCATGCACTAACCTTGTTTCATGCGCAAAATTATTTAAAATATTGCATAAAATTACTTTCAGGCTATGTGTATAAAGGGAACGTGGAACATAAAATGCATTTTGTGTTTAGACTTGGGCCCCATCCCCATCTCTCATTGCGTATATGCAAGTATTCCAAAATACGGGAAAATCCAAAATGCAAAAGACTTCTGGTCCCAAGCACTTCGGATAAGGGATGCCCAACCTGTATTTGGAAACTGGTGGTTAGAGAAGGGAGGGGGGCAAAATGTTTAACCTTTCGGTGCTGGCCACAAAGCAGCCAAACTTGTGTGAAGTCACTATATTTTTACATAGCTATTAAGGAAGTACGTTTAAATGCTACCAGGCAGTTCAGATAATATAAAATTTCCAATACTGCCTTCGACTCGAGTCAAGGGTACACTTAAAGAGTTATTAGCACCCAGCAAAGTGTGTTAAGTCTGACATTCATGATGTCTCAGTTATTAAATAGATACCAGTACACGTACTGATTTTCTTATAAAACTTAATAATGATAATGACCTTTCCGTTTAGAATCAGGCTTCCAGCGTGGAAAACACTGACAGATTTATAGAATCTAATGCTAGACACAAACTGCAGATCATTGTCAGCTTTTCCCATATAGAGAATTTGAAATGTATTTTTCACTCGTGGTCGTGAACATTTCATGTGTCATAATGACCATCAAATGTATATATTTCTATGCATAGCTAGCATAATCGACGTTCCACTCAATTTGTCATTTGATTTATGGCCCCTCCGCACCACTGCATTATTCCGCTGAGATTATCGCCACACTATAATGCCTCTTAATAGAAAAGATGAGGTGATTCTGTCAGAGAAGCGACTGCCATTACTAAACAATTAGAGAAGTTTGGGTTTATGGCCTAGGTCCCTCAGAGGAATTTGAGGCACCACACACAATGGCAATGAAGAAAACAAGCGATGTCTCTGTTCTGCTCATTTGTCTTCGGGTAAAAGTATTTAACTGGGACAAATGTTCTCTTGTGACCTAAATCAGTGTTCCTTAAACTGTGGATTGCAAACCACAGGTGGGCATGACCTAATTTTTAGTGGGTCATGGGCCTGTGAAGGCCTGTAAAATGGAGAATGACCCAGAGGTCACTTCTAAGTCATGTGGCCCTAGCTCCCCGTGTCATTGGCCATGTCACAAAGTGTGTGTTGCACCATGCTGTGTTTCCCAAAGTGTGTGTCTTGACAGTGTGTTCTGACTCACGGACTTTTGTAAACATGGTGCAACATGGCCAATGATGTGGGGAGTGAGAGCACACCATCTGGAAGGGACTTCCAGGGTCATTGGCTGTTTTACTCTGCAGCGTTCCGGCCTTAGTGGGCCCTGGATCCACTGCGGATGATGCAGTGGGTTGCCAAGGAAAGGAGTTTGGGAACCCCTACCCCACATCTGAATTGGCCGTGGATGGCAGTTTTTTCACCTACCCCACACGGGCGAGGGAGGGAAGGTATGTTCAGTAGGTTTCATGTGTTAAAAACTGGTCAATTGTGTTTAATGAGGCAGCCCAAGATAAACCCATGTGCAGTCTGGTGTCTTCATTGGGGGGTAAACAGAATGCCAGATGCAGGGGAGTGGCAGTGAGGTACAAGTATCTTGTGGTCTTCTGTGCTTCCTCAGGCAACTGGTGGATCGCTGTGAGATATAGGAAGTTGGACTAGATGGGCCCTGGTTGTGATCCAGCAGGATTCTTCTTATATTTTTATGTTCTTAATTATATTTTTAGAATTATTAATCACCCCTGCTAACTGGGTAAGGGGCACTTTTTCAAATGGGTGTTCCTCTTTAATTTAGCTGTTGGCAACCTTCAGTCTCGAAAGACTATGGTATCACGCTCTGAATGGTGGTTCTGGAACAGCGTCTAGTGTGGCTGAAAAGGCCGATTCGGGAGTGACAGTCCCTTCCACACTGGGAGCAAGTGCAGTCTGTCCCTGGTCTGTCTCCCTGGCTATGGGCCTTCCTTCTTTGCCTCTTTGCCTCAGACTGTTGGCCAACTGGTCAGCAGAGACGGCCTCTTCAAGATTCTCCCCAAGATCGGATGTCCACCCAGGTTCCTCAGCATCATCAGATCTTTCCACAAGGACATGAAGGGCACTGTTGTCTTTGATGGCTCCACATCAGACCCCTTTGACATCCGAAGCAGAGTGAAGCAGGGCTGTGTTCTTGCGCCAACCTTGTTTGGGATTTTCTTCGCTGTCCTGCTGAAGCAGGCCTTTGGAACTGCAACAGAAGGCATCTATCTCCGGACCAGATCAGATGGAAAGCTCTTCAACCTCTCCAGACTGAGAGCAAAGTCCAAAGTCCAGCTGAAATGTCTGTATGACTTCCTCTTTAATTTAACGGGGGAGAGTAACTGGCCCTCCTCACCCCAGTAGTGTCTTTTCTAGTGACTGTCTGCTGGTGTTTTGCATCTTTTTAGATTGTGAACCCTTTTAGGTCAGGGAGCCATTAGTTATTTGATTTCCTCTGTAAACCGCTTTGTGAACTTTTCATTGAAAAGTGGTATATAAATACTGATGACAATGATGATTTAGAATACATAGAGTGTGTAACTGTAGTATCCACAGATCTAGTGTCTACCAATTTGATTCACCACAGATGCCGTGGATACTGGGAGAAAGCCACTTCAATTTGCTTGTCAATTCAGAAGTGGCTTTCTGAGGCCTATGGAGGCAAGTGGAGGCTTCCACACTTCCAGTTTGCTCATCATACTGGAAGTGGCCATGGTTTCTCATATCTGTGGGTTTGTGTACCCACGGGGGGTCCTGGAACAGATCCCTCTGCAGGTAAAATGGGCGGACTGTAGCCACAGAACTGGAGTGATAGAAACTTACTTCTTAAACTAGTTGAGAGTTAGAAAACGGATTGTCTATAAATTTTCAAATTAAAGGATAGTATGATGCTTTTAAGTGATCCTCTTGTGCTTAGTCATTGAAGAACATAAAGTTACACACAGATCAGAGACCTTGCCACTAGCTCAGCACAATAAGGGGAACGAAAGACAGGCTGCCTGTCTTTTGTCGGTTCGTGTCGCAACCTTCACATTATCTTGTATGAAGATCTGCTGTCAGGCCATTCAAGTTGCTCTTTGAAATGGCTTTAAGATTGTGGCAGCCCCACAGTCCAATTGCCTTCCAGCATTAACAAACTATTTGGAAAGAAAGAGAGGCATGAACCTGCTCCTGTGGCATCTCATTGCAGATACAATCCAAACATATTGGGCAGCTCATTTAATATCTAGAGGGCATGACAGCGTCTCTGGTTGACAAGGAATCCTTTTGCCTCATACAGCTTCCGCCTTTATGAATGTTTCCTTTATCATCATCCTTGCGCAACTAAAAATGAGAAGAAACACAAAGGCAGAATTCTTTTAAAAGGTGGAATCATATAGTGTGAGAGATGGAAAGTACTTGGAGGTCATCTAGTCCAACCCCCTGCTCAGGTACTTGAGCTGTGAGACTGGCTTTTTTAGTTGCCCCAAATTGCTACCTAGTTGGTTTTTCACGTATCCTGCCCACCCCTTGTCCTTGCCACTTCTCTGTTGTTGCTTTCAGTTAAGGCGGCAAACCAAGGCTATGCACAATTTTAAATCCTGTATGCCAGTGGCTCCCAACCTTGTTTTGACTGGCATCTCCCTTGACCTACTGGGCCATTGGCCACAGCTTTCGATTAGGGCTACAATCTTATATAGTGTATACAACCTGGTGGCAGGGTTTTTTTTTGCGAGGATTTCACAGCTCCCCTGACTGGTTTTCAAGGCTCCTGGGGATCCATGGCTCAGGGGATTGAACTAGATGATCTCCAAGTACATCCCATCTCTCACCCTATTGAGAACCATTGATGTATGCATTTAAAGGAGTTAATATTTGTCTGGCCACGGTTTCATACTTTTAGTTTGTGGGAACCCCCGCGTTAGGGGTAGACCATCTTTGTTTATTTTATTTATTTCTGCATAAAAAAGGTTAATGAAATGACATTTCATACTTTTCATTCGAGAGGGTGGGTTCTCATGCCTGACTAAGGATAGCTGTCATCAGCTCAGTCACCGTCTCTTTCACACGTTCTATCAATATATAACCCCTGCTAATTGGGTAAGAGGCACTTTTTCAAGTGGGTGCTCCTTTTTTTAGCAGGGGGAGAGTAACTGGCCCACCTCACCCCAGCACTGTCTGTTCTAGTAGCTGTCTGCTGGTATTCCTTGGCATCTTTTTAGACTGTGAGCCCTTTTGGGACAGGGAGCCATTTAGTTATTTGATTTTTCTCTGTAAACCGCTTTGTGAACTTTTGGTTGAAAAGCGGTATATAAATACTGTTAATATAATATATATATGATCTAGCCATAGGTGCTACTACATTCATAGCATGCTTCAGTTTCGCTGGTTTAGATACTGCATGGCTAGCATAGGGATTGCGGTGCAATGGCTGAAGTTCTGCAGTAGGCCTGTGTGATAAAGCTGTCCAGGTCTTTCCCACTTGTAACCCCCAATTTTGGAGCACTCACCCACCTCTAGTAGCACACTATTTTGCTGGCATTATGTTGCTCTGGTGAACAATTGTTTTTTGGGATGAAGTGCCATTTGCACTCTAATTTAACGACAGGTGTACATCACTTAACGACAGGAATGCGTTCCCACATTAACGTTAACGCCAGCTGTTAAATGACATCACCTGTCTAAGCCTCCAAAGCCGAGAGGAGCTGTGTTCCCCTCACCTTTGATGGCTTTTCTGAGCCCTGCAGAGGTTACACACACCCTTGGGAAACCAAAAGTGACTTTTTTTTTTTTTTTTTTTTGCCTTAAAAGATGTTCTGAGGCCCAGGGAAACCCTACTTCCAGACACTGGAAGTTGAAATTTTTCTGCCTTTTCAGCCATTACAAGCCTCACACAGGCAGTGAGAGAATGCGCACGGCTCAGAAAAGCCCTGGAGGCAAGGGAAGCTGTATTGGAATCACAGAAGATATTGTGAGGAGCTAGGATGTGGTGTCTGCAGTGGCCCTTTGCTCTGGGTAATCTGGGAAACACAGGGTTAAAGCCTGAACTTTCAGCACAGGATGTGCTGTACAGTTGCAGCAACTAGGGGCAGCCAGGTCATTACAGGAATAAAAGCAACACCTGGAGCAGTGAGAGGGTGTGGGTTGTAGTTGGAGAGAGAGAGAGAGTGGAAGAGGGAGAGTTGACTTGCTGGCTTATTGGACTGACTTTCTGGCACACTAACCAACAGACTGGTGGATAGACAACGAACTGGCACACTGACTGACGGACTGGTGGACGGACAGCAAACTGGCACACTGACTGACAGACTGGTGGACAGACAACGAACTGGCACACTGACTGACGGACTGGTGGACGGACAACGAACTGGCACACTGACGGACTGGTGGACGGACAACGAACTGGCACACTGACTGTCGGACTGGTGGACGGACAACGAACTGGCACACTGACTGACGGACTGGTGGGTGGACAACGAACTGGCACACTGACTGACGGACTGGTGGATGGACAATGAACTGGCACACTGACTGATGGACTGGTGGACGGACGACGAACTGGCACACTGACTGACGGACTGGTGGACGGACGACGAACTGGCACACTGACTGACGGACTGGTGGACAGACGACGAACTGGTACACTGACTGACGGACTGGTGGATGGACAACGAACTGGCACACTGACTGACGGACTGGTGGATGGACAATGAACTGGCACACTGACTGACGGACTGGTGGACGGACAACGAACTGGCACACTGACTGATGGACTGGTGGACGGACAACAAACTGGTACACTGACTGACGGACTGGTGGACGGACAACAAACTGGCACACTGACTGATGGACTGGTGGATGGACAATGAACTGGCACACTGACTGATGGACTGGTGGACGGACAACGAACTGGTACACTGACTGACAGACTAGTGGACGGACAACAAACTGGCACACACTGAATGATGAACTAATTAACAGACTAAGCAAACAGAGACTGCTGAGCGGTAGAGAGCTGAGGTGGCGCTGCTGTACCTGAAAGAACTGCTGCTTGGAGAACTGGGAGGAGGGACCCTGCAGCCTTACAGGTAAGCCACTTACTAGTTACCTTCCCGCTAGAGCTGGGGTTCAGCAGTAGGTGTATCTTCTGCTAGAGCTAGCTGTGCTTGGGCCGGGGGAAGGGCTAATAAAGTGGGCACAAGTTAAGAACAGGAATTTGGCAACACAGAAGCACAGTTCTCTCTGGCTCTGGGGGCTTGGGAGGGGGGACAGTGATTGACAACGGGTTGCATGAACCATCACATATGCAGCCCAGTGGTCAGAACATTGCCTGTAGTTTGTACAGGGCATCCCAGCATCCTTGGATGCTGCAGAACTGGCACCCAAGGATTTGATTCATTGTGGAGTCTGTGGCTACCATGGAGGCCTCCACGGATCTCAGGAAGCCTGCCAGATGCCTCAGAAAGTCTCTTCCGATTTGCTCATCAAACTGGAAGTGGTGCGGATTTCATGGATCCATGAATTGGGGGGGGGGTCCTGGAATGGATCCCCCGTGGATAATAAGGTTGCAGTGTACATGCAATCATAATGTTCAGGGAATTCTTTATCCAGGAATGTGGTCTTTTTTTGGGGCGGGGGGAGTTCATTGTGCCAATTTGCTTTTGTACCAAGGAATGGCGCATCAGCACATAACCAAGCTGTAAGGAACTATAAGCAAGACATATAAGAGGCATAAAGGAAGTCCTGCTTCATAACGAACTGCTTCGTAACAAACGTTGTCTTTAAAAGTGATAGTTGGGTATTTTGCATTGCGAAATCCGCAACGAGGCGCTTCATTGTGGGACCCATTTCCTGCTTTAATTGGCATTACCTCACAATGCCAAGCCAAAGCAGTCCTTCAAAATATCGAGATGGCTGGACGAGGAGGCAGAGATCTTCAGAGGTGGACAAGATAAAAAGAAAGCAGGATACTGCTTGCACA
Source organism: Tiliqua scincoides (assembly GCF_035046505.1). Classification (NCBI taxonomy): domain Eukaryota; kingdom Metazoa; phylum Chordata; class Lepidosauria; order Squamata; family Scincidae; genus Tiliqua; species Tiliqua scincoides. The sequence goes on along the minus strand of NC_089827.1, from coordinate 13,347,896 downwards.
GACGGAAATAAGTCTGATTTTTTCCCCCATCATTTACCAGAGCAGGTCCGAGCATGATATGAAGGTATTTCCCCTTAAAATTACAGAATGCAACCACTAAATAAATAAAAGGCCCATAAAACAACATAAAATGGAGCATCCCTATTGGATAGAATCAAAGATCAATTGTCACGGCTCATTAATGTCGACATCTGAATAGGTGCCATGTGATAATTCTTTCGGTGTAGTTTAACAGGAGCGAAGATTAGAGGCTTCCCTAAAATCATCATGAAGTTCCTACTGCTTTTTTAGGAGCCAAAATACAGGGCTGAATTGTGAGTCAGTTTAGCTTTGTGTGCTGGAGAACAAAGGTTAATTTTTTTTGCTCAATGCTTCTCGGTGGATATGTAGATGAGCTGTGAGATGTTGCCTGGCTGAAATATTCAGAGGTGGATTCCCAAACAGAATAAAAACTGCAATGTAGAACATATTCTAGTTATTCCCCCCCCCCCCATCTCACTCCGCTTTAACTAATTTCTAGCTCTGGGCTTTATTCTTTCAAACACCAGCTCCATGACTACTGATTTGTGTAAGCTTTCTGGCCCTGGTTGGCTTTTCAGCGGCATAAGATAGCCTCCTAGCCATAATAAAAAAGATCGCCTGCAGCTCAGCCTGGTCTGAGTGGCACATGTGGAAATAGATGAACTGCAAGCTCTATCAGAGAATCGCAGCTCAATTTGTGGGTTAGCTAATTATCTTTTCTCTTAACTTTCAACAGTGATCCGGCTATTCAAGGTTGTTGCCAACTGTCAAACTGTGCATTCAAATCTTTTAAAGGGTTCTCGTGAATGAATAGGGATGTGTTCTCCCTATCTCCTCCTGATGGAAATAATCCTACAGTAGTGGTCAAAGCAGTTTCTGCCCTGGAAGCCGGCCAGAAACCAGACTGATATTGGTCCAGACAACCAGCTTCAGTCTAATCCTGGAGTTGTACAGTCACCATCCGCTTGTTCTAGCTTAAACAAGGCAAAACAGAGACTGGATTGTAATTTCCATAGTTCAGTAGGGGTTTTCTTTCTTTCTTTCTTTCTTTCTTTCTTTCTTTCTTTCTTTCTTTCTTTCTTTCTTTCTTTCTTTGCCACCATTCTGGCTAACAATAGTACAACTGGGGGGAGGCTGGGACCTGGGGCCAGGTGACATGATGACATCCCCATGCCATCGCATCACCCCCACACCTGTGCAGTAAACCCCTCTTCCGTGCATGTGTAGCTCTGGCCCCAGAAATGGCTTCATTTGGAGTCGTTCGAAGACACAGTTGGGTGGGAGGGCAGATTTTGCAGCATTTGCTGCTCCACCAGAGTATACTATGTCAGCCCCCTGTGGAGACGGCAGAAAACCACCACTCTACCATGGAGGGGGGGTGGACTCCCCAACGCCAGCTTAGCTACCTCTTGTAGCTCATGTTCCATGAGGTTAGCTGCAACTCTTTTCAGGGGGACTGCTTCCACTTCTAGGACATCATCCCAGGTCCTTGGAGAAAGGTGTCAATCCGCCCACCTTGACTTGCCACCTCGAAGTCATTGTTGCCATCTGTCCGAACAAGCCCCCTCTTAGAGACTGCTCTCCTTTCTGAAAGCTTGCAAGCTGTGAAAAAAGCAGCCTGAGTTGTGCTGCCGATTGTTCATTTAGCTTCCAAAAGCTGGATTTTCTAAACAGCATTTTTTCACATTGTTTTTTTCCCCTGTTAATTCGTTTTAATATCAGACTGCATTTTCTTGGTTTTAGGCTGGGAGGTATACATGCGCTGCATTTTGCTGGGTTTTCTGAAAGGCTGCTTTAATGAATTCTTAATTACATTATTCAAAAGATCCATTATTCAGTATTCATCTCACTTCTAAATGAAAGTCTTTACCTGACATATGAATGAAATGAGTCTAAATGCTTTGCATGCCACCTAGGGACTCATAATAGACTTCGTGCTGAATGGCAGCAGCAGGTTTTTCTTTTGGCTTTAAATTTACAGTGATTGTTTGTGAAGATGGACAGATATGAAATGCTTCACCAGCCCCTAAACGCTCTCCAGGTAAGCTGGAGGTTAGGCCTAGTTATTGGGGGAAGCGCAGAAGGAGAGAAAGAGGACCACCTTAATGGACTTCCTGGACGAAAATTCAAAAAAGAATTCTGTGGCACCTAGAAGTCGAATAAATTGATGAATTTTTGGGGACTAGAGCATGTCTAATTCCGGCGCTGGGTGCTGCAAACATGCTGTAAACCAAGTTTGCAGCACCAGGAGTAGGGGGAGCACCAGTGCTGGGCCAGCACCAGTTGGTGCTCAGCTTCAGTGCTGGAAGGATGCTGTGGGAGAGCACCCAGGGGTAAGTTATACTGCTAGGCTATGGTGTGGCTTTTTTTGGGGGGGAGGCCTTCTGGAGTGCAGGAGGCGCAAGGGGAGGGTGGGACAGGGGTAGTGACCAGCCCTGGAAGAGGGTGGGACCAGCAGGGGCCTCCTCTGCCAGATTCTATCCTCCGTGTCAGACTGCAAAGCTTCTCAAGTCTGACAAACAGCTGGAACTCGAATAGCTAGTGCAGACTTGAGAGGGCTTCATCATGGGGACTAGGCCTTTCCTCAGGGGAAGGGGACGAAAGTCCCGTTCCCCTGAGGAGACCTCTTGTGGCTTCCCTGTGCCCACAGGATACAGCAGTAGCCATTTTGGCACCGCCATTCCTCCAGGCACTGGGAAGCATAGGATTGGGCTGCCATCTGCTCCTGCAGCCAATGACGTGGGTTCTAATCCACCCAGATTTCTGCCACATTAAATCTGTGATGCTTTAAGAGGTGTCTCAAAACAGTCCTTTGTGTTTTCAGTAGCACAGACCAACACAGCAATCTGTTTGGCATTTGCTTCCAGATGATGGGTTTATGGTGCAATAAATACAGTTGTTCAGTTGCTGCGGGGATCCACATGTTTATTGCATCTGTGACATTTTCCCACCACTCTGCCTGACAGAGAATAAAATCAACACTGATTTTAATTACTGTATGAAAAACAGATGGTATAATGCAATACATCCAATTGTAATACATGCATAACACTTAACATCCAACATCGCTGACTTTCCATTCAGTCCAAGAAGAAGATTTTTGTATGAAGTAGAGGGATAAATTAACCTTGATGAATTTAATTGATTGAGTGTCTAAAATTTTATAGGTGTTGTACATACATTAAAAAAAAAAAAAGGCCTGGCCTCATTTCTTACAATAAGTGAAAGGCCAAGGGATCAGAAAGAGGAACACAATCTAATTCAGGAACCCACATTTCAAGTTATATAACAACCAGTCACTGACAAGGCTGTTATGAGAGGAGAGGAGATAGGCTTACTTTGTCTCCCACTTCAGTGGTATATGCCTGATGACTGAATGGTAGGGTTGAAATGCTAAGTTTACCAAAATCTATGATGCGATAATGTCGCTAGATGGGGGGAGGGGGAGCGACAAAACAGCTGGCTGCAGAGGCTCCTGGAGACCAATTGCCTATTCTTTGCATTTAGATACTCTTTATTTTGTAAACAAACACTCTGCTGCAGGCTATGGGAGACTGACTGCCTCGTTAAGAGCCTCCATCTTATATACAGTCTGTCATTAAATGGAAGGTTATTAAGCAACACACACCTGTATTCCCTAATGCTACCTATTAGTTGTCACCTTGAAAGCTCTTTGTGGTTTGAAACTAGATTATTTAAGGGAGTCCCTTCTACCATATGCCTCTGCCTATCCATTGAGATGATTGTGGTAGAGACACTTCTCCATGTTCATCCAACACTAATGTGTTCAATAGTGGCACCTAGCAATGGAAAGCCTTCTGCTGGGACACCTGCCTGAGGCATGCTGGTAGAGGCATGATAGAGGCATGCTGGTGTTCTGCTAAAACCGCTTTGTTTTAAAAACTCCCTTCCCAACCCCATTGCTACCTCATTCTGTCCTCTCCACCCCCATTCTGTGTTCCCCAACCCCATCCTGCCTCTCCTGCCACCTTTCCTGCTAGCAGAATAGGGGCAGTGACCGGCTAGCAGAATAGGGGCAGGAGGGTCAAAACAGGGTAGGGGGAGGGTAGAGAAAGCTGGAAAAGTTTTTGGAGCCCAGGTCTACCAACCCACGTAGCATCAGGTCTGCCCAGGTGTACCAACCCATGGGCAGGAGGTCTGGTCTAGAGGGTAGAGCCTCCGTTAGCCCGAAGATAACATCAGAAGTTCGCCAGTTCAAGGACACCGGCAGCTCCCTGAACGGCTGAGAATGGCAAGACCGTGAAGCAGCTGACAAACTGAGCTGAGTGATTCCACCTGCTGTTGGTGTGAGCAAGAAGGTTCTTGGCTGCCCTCCATGTGAGAGATGGAGCTGCTTGTCAGCCTGTGTGGGAGAACTAGAGGCCAGAAGTGAGACCAAACCAGGAAGATCCATTCTGAAATGTGGTTGGTTCTTGAAAGAGAGAATCTTCTATGATTGTAAAAATCCCCTCAAGGTATTTAGAAACGCCTGCCTATGTAACCTGCCTTGAATAAAGTCAGAGGAGTAATCCGGTGATCAGAAAGGCGGTATATAAATACCTAGTTGTTGTTGTTTGTTGTTATTATTATTATTATCATCAGGGCTCCCCTTTTGACCTCTACCCCCTCTCCTAGGCCCTATATGTTTGTAGCACAGAACTGCCCTAGAATCACAATATCATGCCTTTGTTTCAGTAACCACACCAGAAAACAAGAAATATGTGATCAAGTTTCAGTTTTTTTCTATTACTCTGTCAATAGTATTTCGATATGGGTCCTGTTGAATCCCTCATGCTTGCTAAGCAGTATAAACTACTAAACATTTCAGAAAACCATGACAGTCTCAGCGCATTCAATTGTACATAAATCTTCTCTGCAGAACGCAAATGCAACAATATTTAACTGATTCTTTAACTTCCTGACTCCACCGGTGAAAGCAAGTGAGAGCATAAGGATGTTTAAAAGAACCATTTGATACACAAAAGTCTTTCTTCTAATATAGTGTCTAATTTCCTGTCTTACCCTGTGCTTTTTTTTGTTTGTTTGTTTTTAAAACCATTTATAATGACTTCCTCTACATAATGTTGTCATTTGAACTTTTAAAAAAAATTAGATTTTTTTTTTCCAGGGCAATTGAAGGAATTTGAAAATACTATTTGAAACAAAACAGTTATGAGTAGAAGTTATCAATACAAAACTATGTTTTATGAATGATGTTTTCAACGGATATATCAATCAACAGTAAGAGATACAATTACACTGAGTGCCCACATGCCTCCCTCTTAGCAAATAAATAAATCTATGAATAACCTAGATTTGGAATAGCACTCTGGAAGGACAAACAAGGCCTTCTCAATAAAGCAGAATACTTCTGAGCAGAATGCCTGAGCAGAAGTAGCACTGTTGAAAGGGCAGCCGGCATGATAATTGGGCTCTTCCAGTGCCTTTCTCACCCCCCTTTGTCTGGCTCTTCCGCCATACTGTTTCTTGCCTTCTGAGGCCTCCTTCTACCTCCCCCTTCCAGAACCTCAAAAAAGACATAGTGGAAATGGAAAAGGTGCAAAAGAGAGCGACTAAGATGATTACGGGGCTGGGGCACCTTCCTTATGAGGAAAGGCTACGGCGTTTGGGCCTCTTCAGCCTAGAAGAGAGGCACCTGAGGGGGGACATGATTGAGACATACAAAATTATGCAGGGGATGGACAGAGTGGATAGAGAGATGCTCTTTAGACTCTCACATAACACCAGAACCAGGGGACATCCACTAAAATTGAGTGTTGGGAGAGTGAGAACAGACAAAAGAAAATATTTCTTTACTCAGCGTGTGGTTGGTCTGTGGAACTCCTTGCCACAGGATGTGGTGACGACATCTGGCTTGGACGCCTTTAAAAGGGGATTGGACAAGTTTCTGGAGAAAAAATCTATTACAGGTTACAAGCCATGATGTGTATGTGCAACCTCCTGATTTTAGAAATGGGCTATGTCAGAATGCCAGATGCAAGGGAGGGCACCAGGATGCAGGTCTCTTGTTATCTGGTGTGCTCCCTGGGGCATTTGGTGGGCCGCTGTGAGATACAGGAAGCTGGACTAGATGGGCCTATGGCCTGATCCAGTGAGGCTGTTCTTATGTTCTAACCTCAGCAGAAGCACCACTGCTGAAAGGGTGACCTGCATGTCAAGTGGTCTCTCTGCCCTTTCAGCAGTGCCACTTCTTCTGACGCATCACTTCACAGCTTAGCAGCTGTTGGTGCTGCTGGGAGAGCCCACCTATCACGAGGGCTGGATAAAGAGCTTCTGCCAACCTTATGTTTGACACCCTTGTCCTACACGCTTCTTTCCTGGGAATTGGTCTGCAGCCCCCAGAATGCAGCTACACAGCAGTTCAATCAGTGGCCTTCTTACCCAGCCCAGCCCAGTCCCCTGCACGAGGCAAGAAACACAGAAGATGTGCCTTGTCAAGGTCTGGACAGTGTTTGAGTCATGGAGACCAAAGGATGATTCACATAGCTGAAAATTGCCCCTTGCCATGCAGAGATTTGAATGCTCACCAAAACTGTCTGTTCCATAAAGTGGGAGTCCAGCTGCTCAGAAATGCAGTCAGTAGATTTTTAGCATATGCTTTTTTTTTGCGAAAGCGTTTGTCGCATAACCTTGTCCTGGGCTCCGATTACAGGACCATGGTGGAGGTGACGAGGCCAGGAAATGTAGGAACTAAATGCCTGACCACTGTGAAGTTTTGGGGTCATGGCTGGCATAGACTATTCTGCAGTTTTAAATTGAGAATTAATGAAAGATATAAAACGAGATCCTCAGTACCATCTAACCTTCTTAGCTGGTTAAAAGGGTTTAATCTGCTCAAATATTATGCAACCTTTGAAGTGAAACAGTGAAAGCCAGGCCTGCTTTCAATCTCCTCTCTTCTTGAAGACTCAATTGCAGGGATGTTTGGGCTGCAGCTCTTCCCCGTACCCCACTCACCCCAAACAGTGGCAGTGGATGACTTCCTTGAACTTCCTTTCTTCTAGCCAGGATTCATAGAGCTTATCAATCTTGAAACCAACTTGCATTCACCTTAAATTATTCTTTGGCGAAAACACACCCACAGGCTGAAGATAGTTATCAAACTTGTGGCTTCTAGAAGTTAAAACACTGTTTGCCTCCATTTCTGCTTTTGTTTAAAACAGGAGTGCCCAAACCCCGGCCCTGGGGCCACTTGCGGCCCTCGAGGACTCCTAATCCGGCCCTCAGGGAGCACCCAGTCTCCAATGAGACTCTGCACCTCTGGAGACTTGCTGGAGCCCGTGCTGGCCTGATGCAACTGCTCTCAGTGTGACGGTCAACTGTTTGACCTCTTGCATGAGCTGTGGGACGAGGGCTCCCTCCACTGCTTGCTGTTTCACATCTGTAATGCAGCAGTGGCAGCAAAGGAAAGGCTGGCCTTGCTTTGTGCAAGGCATTTTATATGCCTTGAGCTATTGCAAGACCTTCATTCATTCATATAAGTTCCATCTATAATATATTCATTTATGTAAATTTATTCAAATTTGAAATGTAAATTAATGTTTTCTTTTCCCGGCCCCCAACACAGTGTCAGAAAGATGTGGCCCTCCTGCCAAAAAGTTTGGACACCCCTGGTTTAAAACATAATTTCAGACCTGTAATGTATGGCTTTTCATGAATATATGGCTAGACAGAAGCCAATTTAAAAAAAAAAATCCAGTAGAAAAAAAGCAGCTAGCCAAGAGACCATTGTGATACAGTGTTGGGGCCAGCACTGGTGTCAACATCATTGGGCATGTTAAGTCAATGCTGTAGACTCCTAAGTCAATGCTGTAGACTCCTCCGAAAGGCCAGCTGCTGATTTGATACTATATCTGTGCCCATCAATGGAATCAGTGGAGGTTAAGTTTGTCACAGCAGCTGTTTGTGTCTTACTATCGTTGCACCATTGAGAGTGTGATTACCTATGATATCTTCGTGTGGTACGGAAATTGCTCTGCAGGGGACAAAAAAGCTCTGCAGAGAATTATTAAGATCGCACAGCACATCGTCAACCTTCATCTACCAGCTTTGGAGGACATCTATACATCTCGCTGTCTGCAGAAGTCGCACAGTATTCTGAGAGACCCCTTCCATCCAGTTCATAAGTTCTTTGAACTGTTGCCTTTGGGTAGACAATACAGAACTATTAGAGCAGCACTACACAATTCCTGTTTTTATCCCACAGCCATAATTACGTTGAATAAGGCGATATAGTTGTTACCATGCTCCTGGGCGTTATGGTCTGTTATACTGTTTTTATATTATGATGCATGTTGTATAGAATGTGTGGGTGAGTGTGTAGAGTGTGATTGCTGGAATTGTAGTATATATTTATGCTTGTATCACAAAGGTGCATAAATTTCGTTGTGCTGTAGCACAATGATAATAAAGTTACTACTACTGCTACTACTACTACTACGGGGTTTGGTGTCACCCAGTGCGGTAATGGCATCACTATCTTGAACCTTCTCCACATGGCCTATTTGAGCCCTAGCCCCACCCCTGCTATGCGCAGGTGATCTTTAAGATGAGGAAGGACCATTCATCTGCGATAAGCCTTGTGGGACGTGGGGTAAGATGAGCCCTCCTCCCACCCACTGTTCTTTGCCTTTACGGCACTTCTTTCATGTTCTTCATGGGTGATAAATGGTGTCTTGGTCGAACCCTGAAACACTGCACAAAAATTTTATATACAGTTGTTTTGGTGTTTCCCCCCTCCCCCGATGGTTTCACCTGGTGTGGTCTACACCTCCCTAATGAAGCCACTGGTGCCCATAATCTTCACACAGAGATAATGGAGTGATTCAGTCAAGAGAGGCACCCCGTTGTCTCTTCCTTTCTGCCAACATAAGCAGGGCTCCTAAGTGTCCTGCCGAGTGTCTCCTAAGACTTGAAGCCAGTCTGTACAGTGTCAAGACCTCTGCTCAGCCATGGAGCTCACTGGACACCTTGAATGAATCATTAGCTGTCTGTCTACGCTTTGTAAGGATAAAAATTAGATATGGCTGTATTGTCACCAGCTCTGGGTTCTTGGGATAAGATGGGAGAAAAATACATCTGAAATATGTAGACCTTTGCTCTGACATTCTGGGACCACCGTCTGAATACCCAAGGGCTGGTTCACATTTACAAGTTCATCACTTGATAATAACTACAGCATTGAGTGATGACTTGCCATCATCACTACAGAGAAAGCTTCTGTATTGTCTCACCTCACCTTAGATGCAGTGCTTCTCTGTAGAGTCAGTTCACACATTGATCTGTGAGTCATCAAGTATTGAGTAACCTAGTGGCGTGCATGCATTTGTGGAAAAGCAACAAAACTGGTTACATGGCAAAATACATTTGATTACAAGGCAACCTTGAGAAATCCCCCTCACAATATGTTTCTGGTTAGTAACCACTATGATTTATTCTGCCGATGCCCTGCACTTTGGAGATGTTTATTTCCGAAAAGGAAGATTCCTTTAGATAAGCCTCATCTGTCCGATTTTCACATCACACATAATCCAATGCGCAAATAACATCTTGCGCATATGGAAACCTTCATGGAGACTCATACAAATTCCAAGTCAAAACTATTTTATAAGCTGTAATGCTTTGCAGATGAAAATACTCAAAAGCTGACAGTTTTAAACAGAAATAGTTTTGACAGTGTTCAATCTTGTTCAAGAAATTGACATCAAAATGTTTTTAAATTGACTATTAATAAAAATGGCATGTTTGAAATGTTAAAAAAAATGTTCTCAGCCCTGTTCAGAGGGTCACTAATCTATGTATAGACTAATAGCCCTATACATGTCCGATAGCCCTATCCATGTCTAATAGTCCTACACAATCCTAGGCATGTCCACTCAAAATCTCAAGGACAGTTCTACACACTGAGATCATATGCCCCTTTCCCCGACCCAGACTGCCCAAGCCACCTCAGACTTATGCCAGCAAAGTAGCTGGCAGACGTCAAAGGAGAACCATTGGAAGTCAAGCGCCGGGAGGCAAGGAAGAAAACGTTTTACAGTGGGCCTCCTTATCCATAGGCTTGGCATTGGCATAAATATCACGGATAAATATCAAGGATATTTAAATATCCAGATGCCAAACCTATGACTAAAGGGCATCAGAGAATCTCTTGAACATGAGCAGAAATGACTTATGGTCACACCCAGGAGAAGTTCTGAGGCACGGGGAGGCTGTGTGCGACCTCCTTGCTCCTCAGAAAACCTCCTGGACATGATTGGAGGGCACTGCCAGTTTGCCAGTGTGAACCAAAAGTGCCTTCCAATGGCATCCAGGAGGCCTTCTGAGGAGGTCAGGAGCCGCACTACATTCAGAAGGCCAGGCACAGCCTTTGGGTAAGTTGTTGCAGTGTACACCTCCGCCACCACCCTGTGATTTCAATTATCTGTGGAATTTGGTATCTGTTGGGGGGGGGTGTCCTGGAATAGATCCCCCATGAATACTGACAGCCCACTGTATTTAACTCTCCTGAACCATCTGGTCCCCCCTTTAGGTTACAGAATGCACTCCGTCAGCAGAGTGAGTCTGGGAGGGGATAGAATTGGGTCAGATTCTTCTAGGAACTGCAGGCTGCAGTGCCCCTCCCCACACACACACACATACACAGACACACGCAACAGAGCGGGAGCACTGCTGAAACTGTCACCCCCAATGCAGTCAAGGAGATTCCCTTGTATGGGGCAAAGGGAGCTTGAGGATGGGGCAAACAATGGATGTTTTTGTGTCATTAAGCATGAATTAAGTTCATTTGTATCTTCTAGTCTTAGAAATGATTACCAGCCTAGCCCTTTCTTTCAATAAGAGCCCTTCAAAAATAGCAGAATAGCAGGGAAGTTAAATTTGAAATCAACTGCATGCCCTCAATTGTGAGGACATCAGGTTCTTTTCAGCTCGGCTTCAACTTTGTCCCTAATGAGAGTCTTACGGAAAAGCCCATTCAAAGATCAGAATAGGCCAGACTGCCATGCATTTCAGCTCCTACCAGGGTGTTCATTTGAACAATTTTCCCCTTGTCAAATGGGGGCAACAAAATTCAGGTGATCTAAAACTGATCATTTTAATTCTGCCATTTAAGTGTAATTGTAATTTTATTTTATTTGTTTTTATCTTTTCTAAAGCACTCCAAGGGGTCCAAAGAAAGGTGTTTTACAATTGTAAGTGCTGGAAGTGATTGACAAATTATTTTACAACTGGCACTTATTATTCCCTTTTATTAGGAATAAAGTGGCTTTTAGAGCAAAAACAATAGGGCGAAAGGGGGATCTTTTATGCACTCATTACAAATAGAAAATTGGAAAGGAAAAGTTTGTAATAAAAGCAAAGGACATAATCCACCATGAAGTTCTCTTGTACATGCTCCGTCGGAATGAATGGGAACTTTACAAGATTGTTCATATCAGTGGGGCAGACGCAGAAGAAACTTTCAGGGGGATGCACCTTATGGCTGCGATCCTTAGATGCTCCCCTGGGAGCAAGTCCCTCAGTGGGGCTTACTCTTGAGTAGACATGCACAGGATTGTACCATAAATGATTTTATTAGTAGGCACCCCCCATATCCACAGAACTTGTATCTGCAGTTTCAATTATCTGCGGATGGGAGGGAGACCCCCCCACATACACACCCCTGTGTCCCTTACAGTACTTTTGTTTTTCATCTGCAGTGATGGCAGTGTGGATGTTTTTGCTTAAACTAATAAAGATCACGAAATGCAGGCAGGAAGCCTGCACACTAGATGGAGACTAATGAATGTTAACAGGAAACACAACAAGAATCTGCTTCCTGCTTGTTAGTGTGTTCTAGTGTGCAGGCTCCCTACCATGTTCTTTAGTCGGAATGACTTTTACTACTGGCACTGACCAGAGATGTGCGGTGAAGGGGTGGAAGGTGAGGCAGGACCACCCCACCTGAGTCCTTTGAAAATCACCGCAGCCTAACCTGGCAATCGTGCCTGCATTCCGCCCACTTGCTTGGGTGCAAGCAGGCAGAACGCATGCGCATAAGAGAGCATTATTTGGAGTGGTGGGTATAAATGACTAAAGAAAGAAAATCCATGTTTGCCAGATAAAACTGAGACACCTCTCCTGAAGGGCAGAAAAATCCTGCGCTGAAGCTGCTTTCATGTTTGTGCTGCTACCTAAGAGATGACTTTCTGATGATGATTAGGGAGCAAATTAATGGTTTTCTAAATGTAGGCAGGATAGATATGTGCAACCTGTGGATAAGCAAGAGTGATTTGAAACTGGGGGAGGAGACAGGCTGTCTTGTAAAAGAATGCTACAGAGCAGACAGTTGCTGAATGGGGAGACGAAGGTGGTAATTATTTGAGCACTTCGTTGATATCAAAGCAGCGTTAACTTACCGTCACCCTCCCACCAGCGATCTCACTGTTTGCTAGACACAGTTTTGAGTCCTTGTTGCCTCCCGGATGAAGGATGAAGAAACATGTTTTGCGTAGATGATCCTGGCCAATAAAGAGCACTGTGGCCCACTGGCCACATTTATACCCTCCAAAATTATTATCTTCTTGAAGTCTGGGAGCTTGAGCCTCACTCACAGGTTCATACCTGATAGTGAGAAATTAATTCATTCATTGAGTTGGGAAATCCGAAGGCTATCCAGTGCGATACTGGCCATATAATTGAAAGGTGGGGCACTGGTATTCCTGGAGGGGAGCAAAGCCATAAGGCACTGGGATGCCCATGTAAAGTGGCCCCTCCCCCTCAGCTTCCGAGCCAATCATAGCTGTGAAAGCAAATGCCATTAGTGCACACTAGTGCCGAATTGCCCCACCCCCAGACTCGAATGAAGGCTGAGGCTGCAGGTGATTGGCTGTTTTGATGGGGGAGGTGGGAACTGAGCTCTCCTCAGCGCATGTGCACCAGGGAGAGAGCTCAGTCCATTCCCAGCCAGCGACCCTGCCCACCCAGCTTCTAGCTCGGTGATTTTCAACCTTTTTCATCTCGCAGCACACTGGCAAGTTAGTAAAATGGTCAAGGCACACCATCAGCTTCTTGACAATTGACAAAGCACACTGTGCTGTCAATGGGGGCTCACATCCCCCAATGGTCCTATTGATAAATGACCCTTTCCCAAATTCCCGTGGCACACCTGGGGACCATTCATGGTACACCAGTGTGCCACAGCACAGTGGTTGAAAATGGCTGCTCTAGCTAGTTTGAGAGTAGCTGGCCACTCAATGATGGTTGGGTAGGAATTTTTTGCTGCTATCTTGATTGGCCATTGGAAGGTAGTTTTTTCACCTACCCCAGACTGGTATGGGGTGTTGCCTTGGTATTTATTTATTGTTCAAGTTTAGTATGTTCAGTTATTTGGTCACTTGAATCAGGCATGCAGGGTGGAGCAGGAAGAGCTATACCTTGATGTCCAATCTAAGACATCAGGTCAGAGAGGTAAGCCAGAACCACTCCAACGATGCCTGATTGGCTCGAAGAGGCTGACTGGCAAGCCCCGCTGATTGAGCTGGCACGGCCTGGCAGGGTTCACCCTGCAGCCCTTGCAGTTCTGCTGCAACCCCTTTGGGGTTGGCGCTGGTGGGCCGCTGTGAGATACAGGAAGCTGGACTTGATGGGCCTATGGCCTGATCCAGTGGGGCTATACTTATGTTCTTATGGCAAGGAAATTAATAATAATAATAATAATAATAATAATAATAATAATAATAATAATAATAATAATAATAATAATAATAATAATAATAGACTTAAGAAATTGGTGCTTGAAGAGCACCTGAACAGCATTGGGGCCACAGAAATTGCCATCCACCAACTACAAAAAGCAGCTTTACTGGGAAAAGCTTGCATCTTGCAATGATATTTATAACAGCAAAATAGGATAAAAATCAGGCATTCCAGGTCCTTGGGAAGACCTGGATAAAACAAACCAGTTGATAACATCTACCTGACTGTTCAAAAATCTCATAATAATAATAATTTGAACCTGGATCTTCCAGATCTAAGTCTATCCCCTGAACCACTACGCCATCCTGGCTGTCTCGTATATAAACTTTCTCTGCAGCTGTGGATTTCACACAGTTGGGGTTCCCAATTGCAGCTAACATGAAAATGCATCACATTATTAGATTCTAAAAATATGCTTCACTTCCAAATAAATGCTGTGTAAGAAATGTTGGACTATATAGAGAAGACCTTGAAATGTTTAGGACTGAAGTACTAGTTGATGGCCTAGCATGAGGTGGGAGCCCAAAGTATGTGCTGTTTTGTCTCTGAACATGATAGAATCAAGTTTATTGGCAGTCATGGCTGTAGCTCTGGAAACAACCAGCGTTCTAACGGTATTTCTTTTGTATTTCTGAAATTAAGGCCCAATTGATCCCACTGCATTGCAGAAGCGCCACGGACCTTACGAAGGTCAAAGGAGACCTGTTAAGCCTTAATATGTCATGTTTTGCTTGCCATTTAAGCAGCCAACTCTTCTCCTTCCAACCTACAATGTGGCCTTTTCTGCAAGCTGTCACGTCACGTGACCGGAATGTATGTGCCCTTCGTTTTATCTATTTATACACATGAAATGTTTTAGATTTTTATCGGCTATTTCAGTTCGGTTTGCAACCGAAGCTCAAAATTAATAATGCTCACAAAAAATCCTGTTGAAATCAAAGGAAATGGAGTTATTTCTACTGGAGGTACTTTTTAAGACCCTTACCTTTGAGTAATTTATACAGTGCTGGCCACCATATCCTTGAAAAAAGGTTTAATTGCTCTTCAGGGGAGCAGTGTACAGCAATTATACAAATGATACCAGAGCTCAACGATTTAAGTTATGAGGAAAGACTGGGGAAGTTGATTGTATCCTCAGTGGAAAAGAAGAGACTTCATGTAACCCAATTGAAGTTTTAAAAATTATGAAGGGGATTGATAAAATTGATCCAAGCAAGCTCCTTACACTTGCAAGACCAGAGAATTGAAAAGATGTGATCTAAAAAAAAAAGGGAAAGGTGGGAACAAGGAACTAAAAAAAAGGCAAGGCAAAACTATTTTACACAAAAAGAGTTTAAGCGCATATGGAATATATCACTAGAAAGGACCCCTGAAGCAAGGAGCAGAACCGAATACAAGAGGGAATCAAATGAATAGCTAAACAAAGGGAGTATAGAGAAGGATGGAGGTGATGGGAAGTAGGCAGATGGAAATAAAGGAGACAATAAGAAACAGGCAAGGGGGATGAGGACCGGATGAGCCACCCCTAGAATCACTTGCCTGCTGTCAATATCTAGCTGTTCACGTTCCATATTAAGGTCAAAGCCTCATATTGTACATTGGGAACGTCCTTGCCGTCCTTGTCCATCAAATAAATACGCTATGAATGAACTCACAACCAGTCACCACACATACCTTTAGCTCTCCCAGTGCAGCAGGTAGTCATGGTTCCTCCCAATGTGTCCCCCTCCCACATCCATTGAGAAGAGATGAGAAAAACAGAGAACAGGATCTGGGAGGCATGAGGTAGGGGGAGTTGTGGCTGTTTCCTGCTCTCCTGCATCAGGAGACTTCATCAGGAGATCCATTCTAGGACCTCCTGCGGATACCAAATAGCAAGTTGGTCCTCAGAGGACCTCCTGGGCACAACCAGAAGTGCCTTCTGGTCAGTCTTCATAGGTGGTTTCCAGGAGGTCTTCTGAGGTGCAAGAAGGACACGACCAGAAGTTTCTGGCGCGAACCAGAATTGGGGGGCATCCTTGCCCCTAAAAGCAAAGATACTTGATGAAAAGGATCAGGCATTATGTTAGCCAGCCCACCCACACCCATAATGGGAGACTGCAACTTTCATTCCTCCTTTGGTAGCCTTATAATCATACTTTTCTTCTTTCCAAGATCAAAAGGCCATTCAGACTCTCCCCTGGCTCCTAAAGTACCCCTTTTGGCAATCTCCAGTAGAGTTAACAGATAGTAAGTTGTCAGCTCTGCCACAATCATGTTTGCCCAAACAACGATGGTGTTAGGTCAGAACCCTATGCATCTTGGAATGTGGGTCTCTGCCAAACAGCTGCAAAACAGTGGGGTGAGGAAATGATTGGCTGTGGAAATGCGGCAGGCAAGAAGGAAGCTGATGAACCCTTCCATCATGGTTTGTTTTCCCTTGTATCTTCTCCTCCCAGCTGCAAAGGATTAAGAATCGCATTCCATCCTGCCCGCCACTGCAAATTTCCAGCTCACCCTCTATGTTGCAACTGCTCAGCAGAGACCCAAGTTCCCAGAACCTCACTCATCTTGGCTCCATTTCCTCATTTTGGCCGTGAAGCTAATTATTTTGGACATGATTGATTGATTTCAGTGAAGTTTATTCCCAAGTAAGTACGCTTAGGGTTTCTCTTTCCATCTCCCTCTACCTTCTTCTCCTGGCTTTTGTCTTTTCCAGTTTTGGTTGCTGCCTTGTCCCACCCATCAAGGAAAGCAGATGTTATTGAACTGAGGTTGATATTGGAGTTTTCCTCCCAACTATATGTTAGAAGAGCCCCACTGGATCTGGCCAAACTCCATCTTGTCTAATTTCCTGTATCTCACAGTGGCCCACCAGATGCCTCAGGGAGCACACAAGAAAACATCCGACCTGCATCCTGTTGCCACTCCCTTGCACCTGGCATTCTGAGGTAGCCTACTTCTAAAACTAGGAGGTTGCATGTACCCATCATGGCTTGTAACCTGTGATGGACTTTTCCTCCATCAATCCATGCAGTCCTCTTTTATCTGCTCGTGTTGTAAGAAATCACAAGTTTGTGTAGCTTGGGAACTGGATCCCCCAAATTGCCAGCATGCTCACACTGCTTCTGAGCAGCTGTTGTTTTTGGCAATGTGGCTTTCAGAGTTAAGTAATTATGAAGGTGCTGTGACCGAATTAATAATGAAAAAATTCTTTTGATGCATTAAGAAGCCGAATCACTGATGGACATTCTGCAAATATGTATTTTTTTCCCAAGTAAATGGGCCCTTACACAAGGAAAGCACATAGCCCTAGTTATGTGTCAAGGAGCAATCTACTACATATCTAAGAACCAGAGACAGTGGTTGCCAAAGTTTTCCTACTGGTGGCTCTATTGACTTACCGGGACGCTGTCCGCAGCTCCCCATTTGGGCTACAATCCTATACATTGCATAGGGTGGCGGGTTTTTCACAAGGATTCTGCTGCTCCCATGGCTGGTTTCTGTGGCTCCACGGCTCACAGTTTAGGAACCACTGCCAGAGGGTGTGTCAAGCTTTGATCAGAGATTGTACCTTCCTATGTATGTGAGTATACATAGAGTAACACTTCCAACAGGAGATTATCTATTTATTTATTTACAGTATTTATATACCGCTTTTCAACTAAAAGGTCACAAAGCGGTTTACAGAGAAAAATCAAATAACTAAATGGCTCCCTGTCCCAAAAGGGCTCACAATCTAAAAAGATGCAAAAGAATACCAGTAGACAGCCACTAGAACAGACAGTGCTGGGGTGAGATGGGCCAGTTACTCTCCCCCTGCTAAAAAAAGGAGCACCCACTTGAAAAAGTGCCTCTTACCCAATTAGCAGGGGTTTGGTAAAATTAGCCCTTTCTGTGGATTCAATCACATATAAGGTATGTTCCCTTTGGCATTTTTGACAACAGTATGAACACTTATAAAGAGAAGCTGTTGTTAACTGAACATTTTTATGAATACTTTTATTTGCATTTATTTGCAGTTTTTTTTTTTTCCCAGCGAGGAATGGCAGGTATAGTCAAGGGTTACTTCCATGCTACCCATTTTCTCTGTGATGCTGTTTGTTCACTCAGTGATTATGAATCTGGGTGATATCGCTACTAAATAGTGATATCTCCTGTTTATTCTCCTGTTTTACATGTTGCTCTCCCACTTCGAAAGATTTGTAGTGATTTTTTTAAAAACTTGAATGGAATCGTCCTACCATAAAGTAGTCTTTTAACTGCACAATTGAGGGGTGATATACTGGGTGAGTGGGGGAAGTGTAAAACACTGGGCAGTTGGTTGGACAGTACTGTCTGATCTTCACCTTTGTTTTGTTTTCTTTTCACTGGAGCACAATCACGCTCTAGAAAAGAAGTGAATGAGGTGGAAAAGAGGAAACTAGTAATGAAGAGACCTGAGACCAGAAGCATAGCTAAGGGGGTCAGAGGGGTACATTGCACCAGGTACGTTGCCTTGATGGGGTGTCTTAGAGGCCTCCAAAAGGCACTTCTGGTACCCAGTGGTCTGCCTGTGCTCCCAGGTGCCTTAGCGACATCACTGCCTGAGACTGACATAAAACAGGAAATGAACAATTAAAGCAGCGGTTCTCAAAACTTTTTGGTCTCCAGAACCCTTTGCATTCCTAGAAGGAGACTTAGGGAGTCCCACAGGTGCTGGCGCAGTTCCAAGTAGGGGCTGCTGAGGCTCAACATCTCTACGTTGAGTTCCCTTTCCCCAAGGAGATCTCCAGCTGCTTCTCTGGCCTCGCAGGATACAGTGGCAGCTATTTTAGCACCACTGTACAGTGGGATGGTGGACTGGATAGGATTAGTTTCTGAGTAATTGAATGCATGCTTCATGCGCCAAAGGTCCCAGGTCCAATCTCTGGCATCTCCAGATAAGATGGAGAAGTACTCATGTGAAACCCCAGAGAGCTATAGCCAAGAAGTGTAGACAATATTAAGCTAGATGACCCATGGTACAGCAATGACTGCCATGACTCCCATTGACCATTCTTGATAGAAAGTGCTACTGAGGTTTGAATGAGTTAATCTTATAATAATAATAATAATAATAATAATAATAATAATAATAATAATAATAATAATAATAATAATAATAATGGTATTTATATACTGCCTCTCTGGCCATCGGATTACTCCTCTGACTTTATTCAAGGCGGTTCACATAGGCAGGCTATATCTAAACACCTGAGGGGATTTTTACAATAACAGAAAGGTTCTATCTTTCAAGAACCGCACAACCCTGCACATGCCTGATCTCATCTGATATCGGAAGCTAAGCAGAGTCAGGCCTGGTTAGTACTTGGATGGGAGACCGCCTGGGAATATCGGGTGCTGTAGGCTTATACCATAGTCTTTCGAGACTGAAGGTTGCCAACCATACAACATTTCAGATGGATCTTTCACGGTCTGGTCTCACTTCTGGCCTCCAGTTGCCTCCCACTCTGGTTGACAAGCGGCTTTTTCATCTCTCACTTGAAGGGCAGCCAAGATGCTTCGTTCACACCAAAGAGCAGGCGGAATAACTCAGCTCAGCTTGTCAGCTGCTTCAAGGTCTCGCCATTCACAGAGCTGCCTGTGGCCTCGAACTTGCGACCTTTAGATGTTATCTTCGGGCTAATGGATGCTCTACCCTCTAGACCAAACCTCTTGCCCAGACCAGACCTCCTGCCCATTAATCTTATGTTTTCTTTAAAGAATTGTAGAAGTAGTAGCCCAATACATTTTCTGTAACCACTTATGAATCATCATTACTCTCCCATTTACTGATGTGAGTTTGGTGCTCTCTGAATTTTTAAAACAAAAACTAGCCCTGAATATAGAGCAATGGCACTGTTTTAATAAAAGAAAAGAAATCAGCTCTCTCTCTCTCTCTCTCTCTCTCTCTCTCTCTCTCTCTCTCTCTCTCTCTCTGTGTGTGTGTGTGTGTGTATGTGTGTGTGTGTGTGTGTGTGTGTGTTGTTTGGGGGCCAATTGCTCTTCAAAATAATGGTGAAGCAGCATATACAAGTATTTTGTGAAAGCTGAGATTAATTTCCAATATGCAGCTTCCCTTGGGATATTTATATTCTTCCAATCAGCACAGAACTGTCCATCAAAAGTAACAATGTAAATATGTACATTTTAACTTGCTGCTGGAAACTTTGGGTTGTGGGGTTGTTTTTTTCCCCCCTTGTTTTTTTTAAAAGATGTGTAGTAAGATTAATCATATTTTTCAGCATAAATGACCGGCAGTGCTAGCTTGGCAGTTCATTACAATTTGAAGGAAAAAGGGTATGTTGGTCCCAGAAGCTCAGCAATGACAATAGTAATAACTAGAAATTCTCAGCCCCATTGAAATTGGGCTCCCTTGTGCCTGATGGAGGCTTAGGAGGCAGTCTTGCCATCAGGGGAAGAATGTCAACAGGGCCAATAGTCATTTAAAGCATGTGCTAGATGGTTAGGGAGGATAGGACAGCAGGCTTCTGGTGGGAAGGAAATGGAAGGTAGGGAATGGTAGGGAAGGTAGAGTAAGATATGGAGTGCATCAGCTGGCAGCACTCCTTAGTCTTGCAAGCTCTCCTCTGAGTGAACAGGAGAGTACTAGGAGGTGAAAACTCAGGCCTGAGGTAGACCAGCTCAGGTATCCAGGTATAGTCATTAATACTTTCTCACTTCCCTGTAAAATTACTTGCCTGGCAGAAACTGGCAGCCCAATTCAGCTCTTTCAGCAGCACTGATCATGCTTGCGTTGCCAAGGAGACGGCCACCATGAAAGTGCTGTAAAGCACTTAGCGGTGGCCAAAAGGAGGCGGCAGCACAGAGGCCAGCTTAGGTGAGAGCTGGCCCTCTGTGCCACTTGGAGAGGCCCTGGGAGCTGCTGGAGGTGATGCAGTGGCATTCTGGGGTGAGGTAGGGTTGAGAAGGTGTCAGAACTGGGCAGGGGAAAGGTGGGGAGGAGGGTGGTTCAGGTCCGGAAGGGGGGGATGGCGGCAGCCACTCAATCCTGTCCTCCATTCTGGGTCTGATAGCTCTACATGGGGTTACTCGGTTCTGTGCCAACAATTGAGCTGGTCCAGATCCAAGTAGCCCCATTGGCCAAGCTGGGGCTTGTCACAAAGTAAGGGAACAATGTTCCCTTACCTCAAGGAGACCTCCAGCTGCATCCCTGACCATGTGGGATATAGCGGTGACTCTTCTGGTGCCACTGTATTGTGACATTTGCAGTCCTGTTAGGATTGGACTGTGGGTCTTCTTCCGGGCATGGACATCCTTTACTTTGACACTGTGAAAGCAAGATACCTGTAAGGAAAGATATATTTATTAAGATAACATGGGGAATATGTATGGCTGAGCTTTTGGGAACCTTCTGCTGGCATACTAAATGTTTGTCTCCTTCTACAAACAGTTTAGTAAACATAAAAATGCATCCATGATGGTTCCATTCCAGTACCTTCCACAAATACTGGAAACTGGTTACGGAAAACTGGGATACTGGATACTGCAGTAGACCCTAAAAAATAAAGTTAGAAGTCTAGTAAGGATCAGAATTTGTTAAAGCTAGAGAGGGGAGGAGTTGATGTTGAGTTGAATTATTTTTTGTCTTTTGTTCTTAGTCCAGTCATTTTGCGCGGAGATAATCGAGCAACCAAATAAATATTCCAAAAGGGAGCCTACATTTTTGGGGGGAGATGGGGGTAGGGGAGAAGAAACCCACACACAAATGACTTCAATCATGTCTGAGCCCTGCTCAGCATTTTTAATAGATATGTGCCCCCAGTTCGTCGTTTGCATGCTAACAATTTAATCTGAATACCAATATAGACACAAAATAAATGATTGTTTCCTGCCAGAGGTATCTGCCGAAGAAATCTTGGCGTAAAACATTGTCTTTGCAGCTCATTGTGTCTCTAATTAGAGTGGAAGGAGGTAGAAGCTTGCTGGTGTCAGTCTGTGTTTAGCATGCCCCGGAGCTCGGAACTCCTCTGGGTATCAAAGTGCCCTAATTAAATGAGGGGTCCACAATACAGCACTCCACATCAGAGTGAGAGAAAGAGTCCAGTGTCCTCAGTGCCTTTGAGAATGCATGGCCCACGCTAATTACCCATTGTTGAATTGACTTCCCCATTCTGTGAGAAATGAATGGTTCTTCTTGGCCTCCCCTCGCTCCCCCCTCGCACGATATCCTCCTCCACACACGCCCCCCCCCCTTCTCGCCCCCTTATATTTTACCATCTTTGCTTTGGCCGCCTAATTAATCTTATGGAAATCTCCCGAAGCCAGATTTCAGCAAGGTTGCCCCGATGTTTATAATTTGATTTGTGATGATAAAAGTGAAGGCACCCGGTGATGGAACAGTGTCATTTTCAACACTCTTGAGAATTGAAGAGGCTATCAATCTCTCCCACGTGCATGGCAAACTGATATCCTAGAAAATTAACTTCAATTAATAACAGAAATCCCCAGACGCTCAAGGAAGTAGGGATGCTTTGAAAGAGAACCTTCAAAGATGTCTCTGGATTGTCTTTTATATGCAGGCATCGCTTTTTAGATATAAGAGATGCTCAATGAGGGAATATGCAGAGAATGTTTTGCCTCTTTCTAATTTCAGTGAAACAAGTTAACAGTTTATTTTTCATTCTGGAGGAAGTTAAGCAAATGTCTCCAGGTTATATCAGTCCTTATGTTGTCTCCTTGGGTTCAGCACGGAAAGAAGCAATGAAACAAAATGATTAAAACAACTGTTTTATCCCCATCCAAAATAGTGCATGTGTGTGCGTGCGCCATGTGTATAGTTTGCTAGCATTTACCCTTATTATTGCTTTCAATACTGATGAGAGACAGAGAGAGAGAGCTCTTAAGCTTCCAGGTTGTAAAAAAAATTGGCCTCTAATAATTGAAATTATGCAGGAACTGAATTCCTATGGAGGAGGGGGAAGCGAGCCTGATTTCTGAGAGATAAATTTCACTCCACAAAAAATGTATTAGGTCTGTACTTTTCTGAGTGGCATTTGCACATGTGAGTTGGAAGGTTGTCTTGCGGTTAGACAATCCCCGTGTTGAAATTCCTAAGGAAGTAGAAGCAGATGGAACATTTCACTGGCGTGCAACAAACATGCTTGTAAATCTGAATAAATTCAGTTTATGCTACTGTCCGGCGAATAAGAAGTGCTGTTGTATGACATAGCAAAAAAAAAAAAATGCAGCTACAGCCTAGAGATGGATAATTAATTAATTTGGTACACATTGCAATGATAAAACCCTATCCAGCACTGTAGCTAATTTTATGTCCATCAGAGTCCGTTGGCAGACATGCATATATAAAGATACAGTCTTAAGGCCAAGAAGGGGTTAAGTTTATAGCTTTTTACATTCTCGCTAGAATCATCACGGGAATGAATTCGTGTTTTGCCATTTCTCATTCTCATTACAACCTTTGTTACGAGAATGAGGTATTAGGATTTTAATGCCTCATATAGCCTATGAATTATGTTAGTGTGCTGTACTACTTTGACCTTTTAAGTATTCTATAATTTGATTGGTTGGCAATTCCAGCCTTACTCTTGGCTGACAGCCTCAGTAACCTTTCAAGCAAAGGTAGATTGGCAATCCAATCAAAATGCAGAATATTTGAGAGGTCAACATCCGTCGTGTGATGTTGTCACAGAGAATTCTCGCCATTGGGGTGGGGTGGGGGCTAGCATTTATTTGTACATGTGGAAAGCAAACAAAAGAACATTTTAAAAACAGGCCATTGGATAACAAAAAGTCAAGCCAACCTTGTCTTAAACAGTTTGATCTCGTCACTGTCGATTGATGAATGCACTTCAGAAAATAAGAAATACAAATGTAGTTCTGTTCATATTTGTTGCCATCATTATTCCACCAAGGCTTATTTACTTTCTCTGATATTCTGGCCTTATAAGGAGATCTCAGTGATCCCTTGTCCAGCTTAAGTTCAGCAATGCGGTATCATGAAGTTGTCCCAGAGCACACACTGGGCCTCTTCCTCGTCTTTCTTCTTCTTTTCCTCTTATAACAGTGATCTTCAACCACTGTGCCATGACACATTAGTGTTCCACAGATAGTCCACAGGTGTACTGCTGGAGTTTGGGGAAAGTTCATTTGTTAGTAGGGCCATTGGGAGATGTGAGCCCCCCCTCCCCCACTGGCAGTGCAATGTGCCTTGTCAATTGTAAAAAAACTAATGGCATGCCTCAGTAGCATAGCTAAGGTGGTCCATGGGGTAGCAGTTGCACCGGGCATCAAGATTTAAGGGGGCAACAAGCTGAGCTTGACATTAGTGACCAAAATTGTGAAATCATGGTATGTATGAATAATACCACAATGTTATATATCATTGGAAAGGTAATTTAATGCAGAGTGCAATTAAACAAATTGCACTGTAATATTTGTTTTCTATCAAAAGTTATGGCCAACTAACCAGAAAATGAAAACACAACTGCCTTGTGGAACAAAAAGTGGATTTGCTTAATTCCAAACTGACCTATGAAACTGATTGTTCTGAGTGCCAATGAGATGTTATTATGATACAGCATGGAACCAATAACTTTTTATTTATTTGCTTAATTAAATTTGATTTTGTCATGCGGGGGGAGGGGCGCTACAAAATCTTCTTTGACCCCAGGTAGCAGATAGATGCCTTAGCTAGGCCACCAACTGGGGGAGGCAGCAGAGCAAGTGGGTGGTGAGCTACTGGGGGGAGGAAGTGGGTTCCTCCCAATTTTCACTTTTTTAAAAGCCCGGGCGTGATGTCACTTCTGGTTGTGACATCACTTCCGGGGCATCATTTTGAGCTCTGCATCAGGCCACACGTTCATTAGCTACGCCACCAGCGTGCCTTGACAGTTTCAGTGCTTTCTCAGAGTGCTGTGGGATGAAAAAGGATGCAAATGGTTGTTATATCAGAAGTAGGATCACAGGAAAGTAATGCCTAAGGCCACATGCAACATGAGGGGCTAATTTTCTTGAGACACTAATTAAAAGTCAAAATGGTTATCAGAACAGTACCTCCGCTATGAAAATAATGATCTTGGTGGCAGTAACACACACCAAGATCCTGTGCCCCACTCCTGGCCCAAACCCTCTGAATCTCCTTGAACTTACGCCTGCAAAAGATCTGGCATAGGTTCGAGGAAACCCATTGAGGGCAAGATGGTCTCTGAAGAGGTAAGTAGAAAATATTTACTTACCTCTCTCAGGGCACAATCCTGACCACCATGTGGGCCGGTGCAGTATATGCTGCATGGGTGCTTGCCATCACAAAATGCCATAAAGCATTTTTTGACGACATAGTAGTTGGACGAGCTGGCGTGAAGCATTGTGCCAGGCCAATGCATGCACCAGAAGATAGGGTTCATACCAAGCACTGCAGAGGTGGAAGGAGGCAGAGGGTGAGTGGGGGTAGGTCAGGAAGGAGTGTAGTGGGTGGAGGGTGGGTGATGAAGGAGCAGGGGTGGGCAGATCAGGCCCAGGAGGGGAAGGATCAGCAGTAGACACACCTGTCAAATCCTATGCACCTTTGGGGCCTGATCCGCTGACATAGGGCAACATGGACTTTCACCAGCTATAGAGCTTGTACAGATCCAAGTTACCCCACTGTGGATGTTGGAACTTACCCCAGGGCAACAGGTCAAAATGGGGGGGATGTAAAATAGGGGTTAGGATCCAGTTTGTGTTTTGCTGTTGTGATCCCACTCCCTACCTCCTGCCTTCTCCCTGCCCTGCCCTGAATGCCCCTCAAATGCCCTCCAGCCCCCCCCCCATGGCCCACCCTCGCTGCCATCTTACTAGGGCCTGTGGAGCATCTTGGTGAGTTTGGGGCCTTTGTGGTGCCACTGGCCGTTTCTGCCAACAACTCTGACATGCACTACGTCAGCAGGGCTTTCACACTGCAGCAAGGAGCCCTACAACAGCAGATCGCAAGTCCTGCTGCCATAGGCCCTTCATAAGATTTGGCCACAAGTAAAGCATGGGAGTCCTCAAACAGCCCATATGCTGTTGTGGGTGTAATTCATATACTCCTTGGACTTGGGTCTTTCTATTAAGTGACTCTTGAAGAGTGAGGTGCTGGTCTCCCAAATGACCCACCCTGCCACAATCCTCTTCATTTGAGGAAGATAATGTTCATCCTCCTCCATAACCTAATGAAAATGACACAAAAGCATGCTTGCCAGTCTTTTCAGTGGAGCTCTATGAAAAGTGCATTTCCATGTACCAGAACAAAGCCACATTATACAATCCAAAATCAATCTTCATCTTTATTTAGCCTGATCACAGTGTACATTGAGGGCCAAATCCTGAGACCCAACACCGGCCCTCCATCGGTGCTGAGTGTCGCAAACATGCAGTAAGGCGAGACTCAGCACCAGGTCAGCACTGGTGATGCCTCAGCGCCAGCTGGAGACCTGCGGCACCCTGCCTAGAGCAAGGGCCGAGCTCTGGGCGGAGGTGAGTCAGGGCTGGGGGGGTGGCATTCCGGGGTGGGGGAGGGCAAGAGGAAGAGGACAGGAGTGGGGCAGGAGAGGAGGCAGGACTAGTAGAACTCTGCTCCTCTGGATCCAGAACTCCACATTGGGCTGCCCAGCCCCACATGAGGCCATCAACTCTGTGTCGGCTAAATAGACTTGAGTAGCCCCATTGTGGGGCTCCCCTGGGGGAAGGGGACAAATGAGGAGGAGCCACCGATGGCTGCCTGATGCCCTTGGTATGCAGTGGTTGCCATTTCTCTGGGCACCAGAATTGGGCTGCCCAAAGAGAATTTTTGTAACGAACCAGAGGGAATATGCAAGCATTCCCTTTAAAAATAAATTGTCGTTTTTGCTTCTTCTTCTTTTTTTAACGTATCACCCAACATCAGTAATTGTCATTGACAAGAACAAAGGCTTACGTCTCCATTTAGGTAAAAACTGCAATTACCATTTTTTTAATGGGCTTGGCTTCTTCCCTTGCTGGTCGGTCACCATTAAGACCTGTGGACATGAGGAGTGTTCCTTTAGAAACTTGTTCAAAACATTGGCTGTTAAATAAAGAGGGAACTGCCGTGTGATAAATATTATCTGTTCAATAAGATAATCATCCCATTTCATGTCTTTCTCATTAGAGTACCTTTCTATCCTTCAGAAATGACCTGCAAGTAAATGAGCAATAACATTACCTGTCTATAGACTTTGTGCTTTGCAATGTTAATCAAACATTCCATTTGCCCATCTTTCTGCTCCTGTGCATGACAATGCAAGCCGGTTCAGTCAAAGAGAGAAAAGTGTGCATGGTAGCCAAATGTGGACCTTCTTAAAGACTCTCTCAGAAGGGAAAGGTTTTCTTAGAATGCAGACAAATTGTTTCATAAGGACCTGCGATGATTCCCCATGTTGGACACTGCCAGTCCAGATGTGAGAGAGGAAGCTAGAAAAATCTGGACTGGTAGCAGAGCCGTAATGTGCTGTCCCAGAGCCTGGGGCATTGGTGTCATGATGTCATGCAATGTCGTGACATCACTCCCAGGTTCTCCCCAGAGGAGGGAGCACTCACTGCAGCAGCTTCGTGTCCCTGTTCCTTCTCCCATGGAGGTTCTCCTTGAAGGGGAGCCTCCACAGGAAAGTAAACAGGAGTATAGCCACCATAGGGAGAATTCCCTTCTCCCTAGAGGAGGAAAAGTAGCAGAAGGCAGTCACTTCCAAGTTCTCCCCAAAGGAGAAAGTGCTGGCCACTTCGTGCCCCCGTTCCCTCTCCTGTGGAGGCTGCCTTTCAAGGGAAGCCTCCACAAGAGAAGGAATAGGTGTTCAAAGCCAACAGCACCTTCTTCGTAACTAAGGTGAAGCCTGAGGGGCAGTCAGGTGCCACCCTTGGCATAGTGCCCAGGGCAGGTGCCCCTCAGGCTCTGCCTAGCTACCTAGGCTTCTGTGACTGGTGGTGCAGTCCAAAATGCAGGTTGTATCCCAGAAGCACCATTCCCCAATTTCTCTTTTAGGCCTTGAATTAAAGGTTAAATCTGACCAATCGGATCAAATCTGGCAAGGCTGAAACTGAGGACAATTTTCCAAGTTGCCAAAGAAATTCTAAGAACATTTTGGCACCAGTTTTCTGTTGGTTTGTCACAACTGACTTTCCTTTTTTCCTCCACAGAATTTTATCCTCACCTTCTCTTTGGCAGAAGCAGTGGTTTGGAGCTCTTTCTGAAGGCCAGCTCCCACTGGCTGCCATGAATTTCCCCCAGCATGTCCCGTGAGTCTTGCTGTATCTGCATGTAATGGGGTTTTGGGGGGAGGGGAAGAGCTGTCAGTGAGCTGAGAAATACATTTCAGCCTCCCCACCACCACATTCACTAAACTTGGCTGCCTGATAATGGTTTGAGAAAAGGGGGAGAGCATTTCAGATCGGCCTCTCTCTTAGCAGCACAGCTAAAGCATCTGGAGACACAAATTTTTAACATCCTCCATCCCCCCATAACACCCCTCAAATTTTAACACACCCCCCCCATATGATGTCTAAGAGACTTCTGAAAGGCAATTCCAGTTTTCAGCAAAAAACTAGAAGTGCCTTTTGGAGGCTTCCAGGAAGCCTTCTGAAGTCCAGGGGACACTGAGTATCTTCTGAGGCCCTGGGTACCATACCTTGAGGGGCTGTCTTAGAGACCTCCAAATGGCACTTCAAGTTTTCTCAAAAACTGGAAGTGCCTTTCAGAGGCTTCTAAGATACCCCCTCAAGGTGTGGTACCAAGGGCATTATACCCCCTGCCCACCTTAGCTACTCCACTGTGCGCTCTCTCTCTCTCTCTCTCTCTCTCTCTCTCTCTCTCTCTCTCTCTCTCTCTGTGGGAATTATGGGCTCAAAGGATCAAGCTAATAGGCTTCTAAGACAGACGTGGTGCTGAAATCATCATGATCTTATAGTCCAAAATGTAAAAAAAATGACATGAAGTCAAGCATAGCATGAGATGCCAAATATGGGGGGACACATGCTATGGAGCTGTAAACCTTTCACAGCATTTCATAGCATTTATAAGCTTGTGAGTTTTCCTCTTGTGAATAAAAGTAGTGGAGAGCATAGAAAGGCTGCTAATGTTGAAGGGTGAACTGCACCATGAATAAAATCAATAGCCCAACAAAAACTGTCATCTCAAATGTTCCTCTTTGAAGTCTCAAGTGGAGGCTTTTCTTGGCTCTACTAATTCAGAAACCGACAGGCACATTCATTTACCGGTGTCCAAGCCCCTTCCACATAAAAAGTTTTCATCTCAAAGTATAATTTGCCTAAACTAGAGTTGAGCAGAAGGGCTGCTAGCGCGCCTGTATGGCGCACTAGCAAAGATTGCCATGCCTGCCCCCCTATCAGCCAGCAGCAGGGCTTGCTGCCAGCTGATTGGCTGGCTCGCCTGAGGGGGGCGGGACAACTGGCTAGATCTAGTGCACAGGCGCCGTTCCTGGAAGCAACCCCCGCTCGCCCGCCCTATAGCTAGTCTGGGATTAGCTAGTCGCTCTCCGGAGGACGGGTAGGAATTTTTTGAGCATCATCTGATTGGCACCATGATGGTGTTTGTTTTTGCCTACCTCAGACTGGCTATGGAGCGCGTTTGGGTGTGTATTATATTTTTCAAGCCCTGGTCACTGGCGGTAGAAGTGCGGAGGGGTAGGCTGAGGACCTTCTCAGTGTCCAATCTAAGTCAGCAAGGACAGGGGTGAACCAGAACCGCTCTCAAGATGCTTGACCAGCTCGGGGAGGCAGGCTGGCTAGCCCATTGTCTGAACTTGGGGACCTTGCAGGGGTGACCTGAAGGCATAGCATTTCGGCTGATTTACCCTTTTCGGGCAACGGTGAAAGGCGGGCTTAATAATAATTGAGCTACGCCTGGAGTTGGGTGGACGCCCTATGAGATTGGGGGACGTAGACGGCTAGTGCCGTTTCCCCCACTTAGAACCCCGCACTTGGGATGGGTATTGTTTACCCTGTTTTTGCCTTGTTGTAATTCAGTAAAGTGGCCCATTTTAATCACATACCTGTTGTCGGCTGTATTTATTTGGGGAATGCATGGTTAAGTAGAATTTTGGGCTCATATTCCGGCGTACTGGAGGGGTTTTGAGGGACAAATGGACATGTGGAGGGAAATTCTAGTGTGGTTGAAAACATCTTTCTATCTGGTGCTTTGGGGTTGCTTACTGGTGGGGGCTATGTTTCTTTTGCCCTGCCTCTGTGGGCTGTGGCGGCAGTGGTAGCAAGCCTGGGAAGTGTGGAGGCTCTTCCCGGCCACCAGTTCTTTTTTCCTGAAATTGCCTTGGAGATGTTTTGTTGTTGTATTAGTATTGATTTTCACACAGTCAGACAGGTGTTGTCAACCGGTTTGTTTTACTGAGACACTGAGTCTTTTCAAAGGACCTGGAATGCCTAACCTTTATCATGTTATAAATATCTCGCAAAACATAAGCTATTCCCAGTAAAGCTGCTTTTTGTAGTTAGTGGATGGTAATTTCTGTGCCCCCTATTGTTCAGGTGCTCTTCAAGATGTTTTGGATTAGGCCAAAGGCCCCAATCACCACTGGGATTATTCGATCTTCTGCTAGAACCTTTCAATTTCTATTTGCAACACTTTGTATTTGTCGTTGTTGTTTTTCAGGATCAAGGCTAGAGGATATACATCAAAACTCACCCAGTTTAGATGTTCTAGGAAACAGTACAGGCTCCAAACTATTTCATAACTTGGTGACCCTATATCCCAGTGATTTTCAATCTTTTTTGTCTCATGGCACACTGACAAGGTACTAAAATTGTCAAGGCACACTATCAATCATTTGACACTTGACAAGGCACACTATGCTGCTGGTGGGAGGCTTACATCCCCCAATGGCCCTACTAATAAATGACCCTCTCCCTAACTCCCGTGCATACCTACAGACCATTTGTGGCACACCAGCGTGCCACGGCATAGTGGTTGAAAATGACTGCTATACCTATTGCACAGAAAGATAAGGTAAAGAATTAAGATAAGTTAAAGAAAAAGTGCCGGGGGCAGGGGGCATTATTAAGAGGTACAAAATTATGCAGGGAATTGGTAGAGCAGATACAGGGATGTTCTTTTTCCTCTTACACAACACCAGAACCAGGGGACATCTACTAAAATTGCTTGTTGGGAATTGCGTGTTGCGTGCTCGAAAATATTTCTATAATAATAATAATAATAATAATAATAATAATAATAATAATAATAATAATAATAATAATAATAATACCCTTTCTTGATCGTCAGATTCCTCCTCAGACTTTATTCATGGCGGTTTACATAGGCAGGCTGATTAAATCCCCGTAGGGATTTTTACAATTGAAAGAACGTTCTATCTTTCAAGAACCACAACAGTCCAGATGTTTCACTCTGATCTGGTTTCACATTCTGGCCTCCATCCTCCCAAGCTCAGAGCAGATGGAACGGCTCAGCTGCAGCTTGCCAGCTGCTTCAAGGTCGCACGGTGCCAGTGGCCTCGAACTGGCGACCTTCGGATATTATCTTCAGGCAAATGGAGGCTCTACCCTCTAGACCAGACCTCCTGCCCATTTACCCATTGTGTAATTAGTCTGTGGAACTCCCTGCCGCAGGATGTGGTGATGACATCTAGCTTAGATGCTTTTAAAAGGGGATTGGACAGATTTCTAGAAGAAAAGTCCATCGTGTTACAAGCCATAATGGGTATGTGCAACCTTCTGGTTTTCGAAGTAGTCTTCCTCAGAAGGTCAGGTGCAAGGGAATGGCAACAGGATGCAAGTCTCTTGTGTACTCCCTGAGGCATCTTTTATTTATTTATTTATTTATTTATTTATTTATTTATTTTGAATTAACACACACAGACATACAAACATATAACATACATTTAGGACTGCTAAATACCATATACCATTATTCATTAATCATACTATATCTCCTAATCTACTACTCATCTACTTCTGCCTCTTATTAGTTTATCCATTTATTCATATAATATATACTAAATTTTCCATAATGCCCTGTACTACATTTTCTAAATTTTCACTTTCTATCAAACATAAACTTACTTCAATTATTCATTAATATTAAAACAAAATAATCTAATTACCAAAGTATAATAACATATATAACAATTCTTCCATCTACTTCTAACTCTTCTACTCATTTATATATTTCTTATATCAAATATAATAGATTTTTCCCTATAATATCTTTTCTAAATATTCACTTTTTATCATCTCAACTAGTTCAATTATTCATTAATATCAAATAATAATAATCTAATTTCCAAATTATAATAAAACCAACAATCTAATATGTTCTTTACCATTCTCCTATCTAATTCTCCAATCTGATTACAATTTTTTTCTTTAACATAATAACCACCTATAAAACAATTCATCCACACGCTAACATTTCCTGCTATTTTTTCTAATGCATTCTAATTCATATATATCAATTTCGTATATATTTATTTTTTAAGTAAATTTAAACCAGTTATTAACTAAATAAAATCCTCCAATTTTCTTTAACCCTCAAGTTAACCCTCAGGTTTCTTTTTCTTTCTTTCTTTCTTTCCATTTTTTCTCCTGTAATATCTTTAATAATTTATCTCCATAACAGAATCCAATAAGCCCACACTTTCTTGTATAAGGTATGTTCATTCTTCCAATTAACTGGGATATGTTTTCTTCTTCTTGTTCCAACAAATTTTGTATTTTGTGCACCCATGTTACTCTGTCCATCTTCTCAATTTCAATCTCCATCAGTGTCCCCTCTGGATCCTGTTGATTTTCCACTCTTTGAATTTCTGTATCCACTCTTCTGATGATGATTTCATCCCTCACCATCATCTTTTCTGCTTTCTCCTTCTGTTTATCTTCTGTTTTCTTCACATCTTCCAATTGCTCCTTGCACACATTTATCTCTTGAGAGAGTTTTTAAACTGGCTTGAATCTGCAAGGACCAACTCAACTGCTGTCTTCACATTGTGAGCAATTTTTCAAATTTTTGAGGATCATTTGAGTCCAAATATCTGGAACAGGCTCCATCTTGCAGTTTCTCTCTGATCCACAAGATGTCCACAGTGTATTATTCTCCTTACTTCCACCTCATGTTTTTTCAGTCAGGCATTTTTTGAATTTTTCTTACAGGTAACAGTGTGATTAATGGAGAAAAACAAAACAAAAGAAACAGTCTCAAGGAAACAAAACTCTTTCAAGTCTAATAAAAATTGTTCACAAGTAATTCTGGATTTTAGTCCATGCACCAAATTATATTTATAATTATAATCCACGACCGATTTATTCCACTACAAAGATAAAGAGCACTTTCAACATCCTTAAAAAGTTTCTCATTAATGCCTTCAGTGTATCCAGGGCTTTTAGCCAAATCAGTCAATCAAAGCCAGGGACAATATTAACACATACTTATCTTAAATTTCCAACTTAAACTTTACACTTCATGCTTTTTCTTCCATATGGTATCTTAACACTGAGCCAGCAGCTTGATTGCAGACACTGCACCTTCCCCAATACTGTCCCTGACGATTAGGTTTCCGAGAAGAAAGCCCCCCCCCCCAGTCGGGCTTTCAAAATCTCTGGTACCTGCACTGTGGAAAGATCTTATCTCTCCTGATAAAGATCTTCAGATCCTATTCAGACCTGCAGTTTTTTGGGGGGGAAACAGACTGTCTCTCAGGAGCCCCTGGGGACATGTCTGTTCCTCCAGTGTAGGCTCCTTCTCCCCCGAGGCATTTGATGGACCACCATGAGATACAGGAAGCTGGACTAGGTGGGCCTGATCCAGCAGGGCTCTTCTTATTTTCTTATGTAGGGAAGAGACATTAACAAATCAGCAAAGTAATGACTAATATGTAGTTATTGTCTTGAATACAACAAGGAATTAGCTAAGGAACATATCTCTTTGGCACCGTCAGATCTGGATATAATCTCAAACCAGCTGAAGGTTTATTAAGTTTGATGGAGAGGACAGGAAGGAGAGCAAATAGTTCCAGCTGAATTTCTCTCCTAGCTCAGTCCATGAGCTGTGTTTCTGGGTCACACCAGAGTGTAATAGGAGGCTGAGAGAGTATAGTATGGAATTTTGGAAACTTGCTTATAATACACACATGTTTGTATGATTTTCTGTTGTGCTTATTTTGTTAAACTGTAAAAAGATGGAAAGGGTAAAATTTTACTCTTGCAGTACTTTTGGCAAAAATAAAAAAAAGAAACAATGTCTAAACAATAGCCAGAATAAGTAACGTTTTCAAAACCCAGGCATGTTTGCTTTAGCACATGCAGAGGAGACAAATGAAGACCATTCACAACAGTGCTGCACACTGTTGTGCGTCTTTCATTGCCCACTGACATCACTGAGATGTACCAGTTTATCATGTGCTGGCAGGACTGCCTCCTGAAACGTTTCAGAATCAGATACCACCGGCAGGTCAGTGACCTCTTTTAGAGCAGCACTTTCATTGAGTCCTGGTTTTGAAACATCTTGCTGACATTTTCTCTTGCTGACCTGATTTTCAGCTTGTCGAATGAATCACACTGAAGGGTTTATTCAACAAGTCTCAAATGGCCAAACATCATGTCTGCTATCAACACTCACCAAAATCAGCATGACGATATTAAACCAGTGGTTTCCAAACTGTGGGTCGGGACCCACTGGTGGGTCGCGGACTGATTTGCGGTGTGTCACCAAAGGATGATGGAAAGATCAGATAACTAATTGCCTCAAGCCCTGAGGCTATTAAAGAATCAGATACTGCAGCTGCTACTTACCCTGCAAAGAGCTCAGCTCCTGCAGTTTGCAAGCATGTGTCAATATAGGAAATGTTTGAGGGTCTTTTTTCTGGTAATTATTACCTATAAAGCAAATAAACTCTCTCTTGATCTTTTTTTAAAAGTCTGGTAAACCTAGGTGGGACCCAAGAGAGTGTCATTTAAAAAAGTGGGTCCCAGTGCTAAAACGTTTGGGAACCACTACACTAAACACTGTTTCTTAGTCTTGATTCTACTATGCTACTATGCTACCATGCTACTATGCCAACACTGGAGCCTTTGAACATTCTACCACTACAGATGACATATAGTGGGGCCTCTTTATCTGCAGATTTGGAACCCATGGATTTGACCCACCGTGGGTTCCAAACCCACATCTGGAGGGCCCACAGAGGATCTCCGGATGTGACCTCACACCTGGAGATCCCACCCGCAGATCTCAATATCCATCGGTTTGGTATCTGCAGGGGATCCCCTGTGGATACTGGGGTCCAACGTATAGTTGCAGCATTGGTGTATGTTGAGGTTATTCCTTGAGCATCCCATACGAGGTATGTGGGACAGCACTATTCTATAATGCCACCTCTCACTGTTGTCATTCAACAGGTTAGCAGTACTTATAAGACACACAGGTTGCAGGTATGTTTCTGACTGGAGAAAGAGGAAGGTATATAGAAAGAAACTGGTGTATGCATGTGGTGGTTCTTCCCCATGGACATTTAGAGCAAAACAGACAGCCACGGTGATCCATGCCATGGTGACATCGAGGTTAGATTATTGTAACATGCTGTACACAGAGCTGCCCATGAAGACGGTTTGGAAACTGAAATTAGTGCAAAATGAAATGGCTCATGTGATCATCATCATCATCATCATAATGCCATGTTGGCATCCTTCAGTCTTGGAAGACTATGGTGTCATGCTCTGAATGGTGGTTCTGGAACAGAGTGTCCTCTCCAGTGCGCGAAGCCTGGGTAAAGCAGGTATGGAGGATAGGCTGTTACCCATGCAGCAAATCCTCCCTCTCCACGTCGCTGAAATGGTCCAATGGAAAGACAGAGGCCAATACGGTTGGTTCCAGCGGCGTCACAGGAGTTGCCAGAACGTGACTGTGTTCAGCCATGAACTGCCTCAGGGACTCCAGCTCCAGATTTTGCCTCGAGGTTGACTCCTGAAGCCTTTTCTATAACTGGATGTAGCCACAAGGCAATGGAGGTTTGGGATCAGAGTTTTCCTTCTCTCAGATGAGCTGCCTTCCCAGGCTGACCAGTCCCATCTACCCGGTGGCTGTTTAGTTGCTTCTTATGACAAGTACAGCCAAACTGAGGGCCTATTCTTATCCCCAGCCCCCAGGGATACAGGCATATCATAATACATCATAATCATCATAATACAGGCATCATCATAATACAGGCATAATACATAATACAGGCATAATACAGGCATCATCATAATACAGGCATTTATATACCGCCTTTCTTGGTCGTCAGATTTCTTCTCAGACTTTAATTCAAGGCGGTTTACATAGGCAGGCTGTTCTAAACCCCCGTAGGGATTTTTACAATTGAAGAAAGGTTCTATCTTTCAAGAACCGCACAACATTTCAGATGGATCTTTTATGATCTATTATCACTTTCTGGCCTCCAGATTCCTCCCACGCAGGCTGACAAGCAGCTCCTTCATCTCTCCAAGAGCAGGTGGAATAACTCGGCTGGTCTTGTCAGCTGCTTCAAGGTCTTGCCATTCACGGTGCCAGTGGCCTCGAACTGGCAACCTTAGGATGTTATCTTCAGGCAAATGGAGGCTTAACCCTCTAGACCAGACCTCCTGCCCCCAGAGGAATCACCGGAGGAAGGTGGATCACCAGAGGAAGGCAGTCCAATTCTGTTGGGCTGCTACTCCAGCGGCTGCATTGGCTGCCAATGTATTTCTAGGTCCAATTCAAGAGGTTGGTTTTGACCTTTAAAGCCCTATATGACTTGGGACCAGAGTATTTGAAGCACTGCCTTCTTCTATATAATCCAGCTCATCCCTTCAGGTCTTTGTACAAGTGCCTTCACCTCTGAAGGTGGGAGGGGTGGTAGCAAAAAACCAGGTAGGCCTTCTCAGTAGTGTCACCAACCTAATGGAACTCTCTCCCTCTCAATCTACAAATGGCTCTCTCCTTAGAGGGTTTCTGGTGGGGCCTGTAGACATTTCTTGTCAGACAAGCCTTCTGAGTTCCTAACCTTTTAACAAGAACATCAGGATTTTACCGATTCTGTCCTTAATATGTCTGCTGTTGCTCTGCTTTTTTTGTTTTATTGCAATTTTATTAAGGTTGTTTTAAACATGTTATAGGTTTTTTTTGTAAGAGTATTTTGTAATTGTTTTAGTTGTGGTTTTATTGTTTTGGGGTATTTTCAAATTTTTCATGATCTTTTGTAAGCCGTTTTAGGTTCCTATATGGGAAGAAAAGCAAAATAAAAATACAGTAAATAAATAAAATAAATAAAAACCGAGAATCTTGAAGCTCTAGGATTAAGGTGATCTCACAAAACTGTTCCTGGGTCCTCAGTCTGATCAAGCTTGAGCTGTTCTCCAACTGCCCTTGCCACTTACCTGCTTGACTGTTCACCTGGTCAGTAACTGCTTCTTGTCTCCAGACAACTCTTATGAACACAGGAAGTACCTGCATATAGAGTTGCAAGCACCCTAAGAGATGCATTACAGGAAATGCATTCTGGGGCAGAAACTATGGAATGGGTAACGTGTTCACACAAGAGGCAAGGTATGTCAAAACACCTGTCTATGAGCTGCACAATATTTTTCAAGTCTCTCTGCGTGCGTATTTACTATTGCATATTTACTACTGTAAATATAGTAAATGCATATTTACTATTGGTGAGAAGGAATGATTGGTGCATGGCGTGAGAACAGACTTAACGCTACGTACCAGCAGGTTGATTTAGGAGGATAATTTTGCCCTTTTGTTATTTATTACGTATAATACTGTATATTTACATCAGTAGTTGATACAACTCTGACAGCTCGAGAATGTTATGAAAGGTTTAAATGATGGATTCAGGGGGGGGGGAAACACTCACACACAGTACCAAAGTTGACTTTGATTCCTTGAAATGACGGCAAAAGAATCAGCCGATAATGACTTGCTTCTATTTTGACTGCTTGAAACAACACTCCATGATAATGAATGCCTTTAACTCAACTTGATACAAATAAGTTGGCATTTTGGGAAACAAAATATTTTAAAGAACAGGAATAAATATCCCATGAAAGCACAGCTCCATTCAGTCTCAATTTGACAGGCAGTGTAATTTCTCTATTACGAGCATTGGGTGTCACACAAAACTCCTCTGCAGAAGATACAACAAAATGAAGGGGATTGTTGTGTAGCATGTTGTCCCCATGTTGTTCCCAGGAAGGGGCTAGGAAATGGGGAAAGTTGGTACTGGGTTTGTGTCTTTGTTTCCGTCAAAAGCTGTTGCGGAGTGTGCGTTGGGAAAAGCAAAAGAAGGGCTTCCCAGGCAAAGTGAAACCAACAGACTAAAAGCAACCTCCTGAGAATCGGTACAAATATATGTACAGATGGAATCTTGCTCTACGGTGTCTTCACACAGAAAAACATCCCAGGCAGTTAAGCTGCAGTGTGAGAACTGCTCAGATCCTTTTTATACACATCAGGGTCAATTTCAGCTAATTTTGATATGTTGTTAAAAGTGCTGTTATCCGTACTGTCTGCAATGGACACATCTAGAGCAATGTTTCCCAAATGGTGGGTCAGGACCCACCAGTGGTTTGCAAACTGATTTTTGGTGGATTGCAAAAAGTTTCTGAAACTTTAAAAAAAAAAAAAAAAACTTTGCAAATACCCTTGAGGGAGGGTGGAACAAAGGTGAGTTGTAATGGAATAGGGAGGAGGACAGACTGGGGGTGGATCCGGTCTGGGAGGCAGACAGAATTTGTAGAGGAGGTGTCCACCGTATCCTATCCTCCCTCCCAGGCCTGGCAGTTTTGCACAGAGTTGCTGGGACTTCCACCAGCAAGTTAGATCTAAGTAGCTCCACTGGGCAGGCTGGAGCAAAACTCAGGGTAAGGGGGAAAATATACCCTTACCCCAAGGTAAGGGTCAGTGTAGTGGGGTCAGTGTACCCCAAGGTCAGTGTAGGCCACTTGACTCAGCTGTGCCAGCGCAGGTTAGGATAATTAGGAAAGGCACTGAGAATAAGACAGCTAATATTGTAATGCTATTGTTCAAATCGATGGTAAGGCCACACCTGGAGTATTTTGTCCAGTTCTGGTCACCACATCTCAAAAAGGACATAGTGAAAATGGAAAAGGTGCAGAAGAGAGCAACCAAATTGATTACTGGGCTGGTGCATCTCCCTTATGAGGAATGACTACAGCGTTCAGGGCTTTTCAGTCTGGAAAAAGGCGCCTGAGGGGGGACATGATTGAGACATACAAAATTATGTAGGGGATGGACAGAATGGATAAAGAGATGCTCTTTTCCCTCTCACATAACACCAGAACCAGGGGACATCCACTCAAATTGAGTGTTGGGAGAGTTAGGACAGACAGAAGAAAATATTTCTTTACCCAGCGTGTAATTAGTTTGTGGAATTCTTTGCCACAGGAAATAGTGATGGCATCTTGCCTGGATGCCTTTAAGAGGGAATTGGACAAATTTCTGGAGGAGAAGTTCATTACGGGTTACAAGTCATAGTAGGCATGTGCAAGCTCTTGGTTTTAGAGGCAGGCTGCCTCTGATTGCCAAATGCAGGGGAGGGCACCAGGCCACAGGTTGTGTCTGTTGTCTTGTGTGCTCCCTGAGGCATTTGGTGGGCCACTGTGAGATACAAAAAGCTGGACAAGATGGGCCCTTGGCCTAATCCAGTAGGGCTCTTCTTACGTTTTTATGTTCTTATGGATTGGGCTGCACAATGACCAAGTTCAAAAAACTGCATTGTGGGAAGCCTGCTCATCTCTGGGGCATGTAGCATTTGTCAAAGTAATGCCAAAGTGATGCTAGTTCAGTTCTGTATAGAGGAGAGAGAGGATCAAACAGAGATGAAGGGATGCTTAAAGGAAGGCACTGATGCAAAAGGCAATGTACCACTAGCAAGATCTGACACACACATAAGCTGCCCAGCTGATTATTTAGAAATTGTGCTCAAGCAAACAGGCTGTTCCTTCACTCCCGGAACATCTGCAAAGCATTCAAACAGTCAGATCTTTGGTTATCTAATACTTTTCATTAAACTTTGCAGATTGACAGGTTCAGAGCCTGAGCTGGCCAGTTAGGTAACTCCACATCCACTTGATGAATAAGGATGCCAAATCCCTTGTTTGTTTGCTTATTCTGAAATCAGATCGTGTTTATTCTGTGCCCCTTTCCAGTTCTGCTAGATAACTAATTGTTGGCAGATGTGGCCAGTATCTGGGGCCAAGATATATTTGTTTGCACAGCTCAGCTGTAGCCAGTATCAGTCCCTCGCAGCTGGTTTTTATCAAGATCCTGTACATATGAGACAGTCCACCTGGCAAAACAAGATTCACTCCTGTGACCTACGCCTCGATGCTTGAAATGGGGGCGTTCTGCCTAAGTAAGACTGAAAATAAATGCTGAAAACACCTAATTAAATTAACAAATTGCCATGAAATGCTAATTTGTGTTTATATATGCAAAAAGTGTCCTATGGTTCACATACCGTGATGTTCCCACTTTATTTGTCAACTTTGATTTAAAGCCTAAATCACACAACAAGGGCATTAATTTTCGGAGCCAACATTTATTTGTTCTGTGCGGCGTAATTAGTGAATACGTTTTAATTACGATGCTTGGAAAATGCCCCAGAATGCTTTTGTTTTAAGCCACAGAGCTGAAAATAGCTTAAATCATGGTTTGGGAAGTCCTATCCCATGACATTCTGAGAAGGATTATGGGTAGGCAGTGGAACATCCCTTAGTGTTACAAACAAGGATGGACATTTTGGCTTACCTGAACATTTTAAACAAACAATGTCATGTGGCAAGGTATCTTTTGAAATCTCAGAGAAGAATTTGTCTTTTGTCTTATAGGCCATTGTCTATAATACAATGGTGGTTCGTGCTAGATTGTAACAGTGGCATAGCCTGGTGCCAAGCTCAAATGATGCTCCAGAAGTGATGTCATGCTGGGGCTTTTAAAAAAGTGAAAATGGGAGAAAATCTGCCTCCTCTCCCAAGCAGCAGTACAGGTGCTTCCCCCATGGTAACACCTTATTGGTTCCTTCCTGTATCATAATAACACCTAATTGGCTTTCTGGAACAATGAGTCTCATTGGTCAGTTTTGATTTAAGAAAATAAAATTTTTGTTG
The DNA here is from genome assembly GCF_035046505.1 of Tiliqua scincoides. NCBI lineage: Eukaryota > Metazoa > Chordata > Lepidosauria > Squamata > Scincidae > Tiliqua > Tiliqua scincoides. Next base: position 13,306,970 of record NC_089827.1, on the reverse strand, counting down.
CATAATACAGTTGTATTTTTATTTTCTGGTTATTTGGCTATAAAGTTTGATAGAATAGAGATATTTTGACGTGTTTGTTTCATTGCATTCTGCATTAAATTCCACATCAAATGGTGTATAACATGATGGTATTGTTTGAAAATACCAAGGTTTTTAGCCACTAGTGTCAAGTTCAGGCTGTTGACCCCTTAAAGCTTTTTTGCCCGGTGCAATTGCCACCCCCTGCACCCCCTTAGCTACGCCACTGGATTGAAATAATCATATAACTCAGTTTTAGTCCAACATTTAGCTCTGGTCAAGTGACCTGGGCAGCCCAATCTTAACCAGCACTGGAGCAGCAGGGCTCTTGCTGTTTCCAGCGCTGGAAAGGAACTGGTTGGTGGTCAGTTTGGGGTAAGAGGACGTTTGTCCTCTTACTCTGGGTAAAGCCCCAACCTGCACAATGGGGCTTCTTGGATATGCATTATCAAAATCACTGGCGCAAGTCCAAGCAGCCCTGTGACAGGCTTTCAGGCTTGGGAAGGGGAATAGGATTCAGTATAGGCCAGCACCGTGGATCCAACCCCACCCCAGGCCTGTTTGAGCTGTCAGTCAAGATGACTTTGTGAACTACTAGTAGTATATGTCACAAAACCTCTCCAGCCAGGTCCTGGACTAATGCTGTCTCATAAATTTGGTAGTTGCAGCCACCATGTCTCTGAGAGATGCTACTTATGCACCCGTGTACCATCATTTCTTTTTAAAAAATGCAGTCATGCTGAAATGCTATTGACCACCAAGAGTGGTAGTAAGAAGTGTTGGCGCCAATGGAAATAGCAGACATATTTTTGACCACGAAACAGCACATTAACCAGTAGCAATGAAAGATAAGATGAAACAGGGAAATGCCAGTCCTTGATGAAGAATTTTACCGTCTTTACCATAAAAGAAAATGATTTCTACCCTTCCCCCTCCTTTTCTTGCTGCAAAGTGACCCAAGGAAAGTATACATGAATAAGGGCCCATCCAACTTTCCAGTGGCAATGTAGCTGCACTACAGCCCCGAGGTAATTGAACAAATGTTCCCTTAACTTGAGGAGGCCTCCATGACTGCACCCCCACCACAGGTTACAGCACATGCCCCGTTGGCATGGCTGCATCAGCTCTGGAAAGTTGGATAGGATGGTGCCCTAAGGCTTCTATCTAGAAAACAAAGATCTTGATAACACAGGTCAACACACATTTTGCTTCCTTAAACGTTACACCAATTCCTGGGTATATTTGGGGTGCTGATTCCAAAAATGGCATCTGTTTTGCCCTATCACGTCTAGTTTTGGAGACACGGCATAGCCTCTTTAGTGAATGGTTCAAGCAGCTTCCTCATGAGGAAGCCTACACCATGGCTTCCTCATGAGGAAGCTGCTTGAACCATTCACTAATGAGGCTATCCTATATCTCCAAAACTAGACGTGATAAGGCAAAACGGATGCCATTTTTAGAATCGGCACCCCAAATTCATATCAAACCATCATAAAGTTTGGGAAGAACTTTTCTGACCCTCAATTTTGTAGGCCTGTGTAATTAAATAATTGACAAAGAATACTGCTGTTTTTCTGCCTGTGTATGTGTGTTTTCCCAAACCCCATGAAACTTGCATATGTTCTCAAGTAACAATTTCTTTTTTAAAAAAATGGTATACATCACCTCACTTCCATTTCAGTTGGCATTATCCTGCTGATTCCTCAGTTGTTCCCGTGGTAATAAATGATATTTTCATAGGCATGGATTGCAATCAATATCCACAGGCCACTCTCATTGATCTGGAAAAGACCCTTGGCCTAAGAAATCATCAATTATGGCTGTTTAAAGCAGATTCAATGGTTCTAAGCAGCCCTGCAAGGCAGTGGCATACCAAGTTCATTAGGCATCCAGGGCCCATAAATTTTTGGCGTCCCCCTAATTACAAAATTATTTTTCAGTAATAGTTATGACATACAAAGAATAATAATAAAGGCCAGACAAGAATTGCAGACAGTGAGCATTTTTTTAATGGAACTTTGTGCACACACACACACACACACACACACAATGTGTAAGTTTGCATATTTATATATAACTTTATAACTTTGTATGTACAATTACACCAATAAACATGCTTCTATTGTGAGCGGCTGCAGCCAGTGCTAGCCAAATGGTGATTGCAACCAGAGTCACCCCTGCTGCTGCTATCATCTTGGGGCAACCTCTTGGACATCCCCCTGCAGTCTGGCACCCAGGACAGACCCCCCAGTTACCCTCTTCTTATGCTACTACAGCAAGGACGTGGTTTCCTGGTCACCTTCCCATCCATACTAGCTCTAATTTGCATAATGGTGTTAAAGCTACAATGAAATGGCTGAATGAGATGGTCTTTGCAAAGTGCATATCCATTTCATCCTTAAATAAGTGTCACTTCTGAACACTAAAACTCTTTCCCCTCACACATGCAGTCTCTTCTACTGTAGCCTACATGGCATACACAGAAGACCTTTGAAACCATAACATATTTCTTACTGCTATAGTTATGATTTAATAAAAAAGAATCTAGTTTATACAGTATGTTACTGTGCGATACCTTAATACTTCCTACATTGGTTAATGAGATCCTCACAGTCACACATACGTTTTTAATAGTTTGGTACATTCAAGGATAATATGATTAAATCCATTGTTGATATTCCTGCCACACAAGTATATCTATTTCAGCAGGATATAAAAGAGAAACCTGTAATATTTTTCATTTGTCTGATAGAACAATATTATTTTTGGTAGGTCAGGTTGGATTTGGTCATTGACACCCCCGTCAAAGATTCATTTCAGCTCCAATGACTAACAGGTCCAATGCTATCCTTAATATTGCTTATTTTTTATCATACCGAGTACAGCAATATCTAATTTTGTTAACTCGATTTATACAAATATCTGTAGATATTGAAAAGAGGGTCAATGCTTCGCTTATCACTAGGGGATTTGGAACAAATGAAAATTTGGACCCATTTGGGTCCATTCAGTTCCATTTTCATTTGTTATGGCACCAACATCTCAATGAACTAAATGGCATACAAATCATTATGCCATTCATTTTTATAACAGAGTGGCTGGGGCCTTAACTTGTAGTGCAGCAGAACAACTGGCTCTTTATTCTTATTTAAGATAAATGTATTTAAAGTTGAAAAGGAGCATCAGAAAATCTCCTGACAGCTGCCTTTGTGTCCCATCCCGTCCCCCTGCCCCTGGCAATACCCAGCACTGATCCTGAGCACTGTGGGAAAAACTTGGTGGATAACAGAAGGAGCTCTGATGCTTTTTTTCAACTTTAAACACAGTTAAACAAAAAATACTCTGCCATGCTGCAAGGTGAACCTCCTTGCATCCCATAACAAAAGTGAATGGGGTAACAGAAATGGTGGGGGAGTAATCTGAAGTTTTATCCTTCAGCTCAAACCGTTAACCCAGTGGTTCCCAAACGTTTTCAACAGGCTACTCCCATGACCTACTGGGTTATTGACTGTGGCTCCCTATTAGGGCTACAATCCTATACATTGTAAGGCAGGGGTGCTCAACAGGTGGATCACGATCTACCAGTAGATCGCGAGGCAAAATGAGTAGATCGCGGAGTGCTGATCCCCGCCTTCAGGTGCCTCTGGGAGGAAACGCTGGGAGTAAGGCCCATTGTACTCAATGGGGCTTACTCCCAGGTAAGTGTGGCTAGGATTGCAGCCTCACAGCCTAATCCTAGGCATGTCTACTCAGGAGTAAGTCCTGTTATACTCAGTGGGGCTCAAGGTAGACCAACATACATTGTACACATAAATGTTATATGTTATGATGGCGCGAACATTGTAAAAAAAACTCTGGTAGATCTCCGGGCCTTGCTGGGTTTCAAAGTAGCTCTCGAGCCAAAAAAGTGTGAGCACCCCTGTTGTAAGGTTTTTCTAACAAAAGCAAATGAAATACTGAAACAAAAAAAACAGCAAGAGAAGAAAGTTGCCTGCTTGCCCTTAAATTTTTCTGACCAATAGTAATGTTCAAAGTACCCCAGTCGATATCTTCATTTCCTTTCTGAGCAGCCTCTAGATTCACGTCAATTAGAAGCATAAATTATGCTTTTTGTTGTTGTTGTTGTTTAGAAAGAGTGATTTAGACACAACAAGAGATGGCAGTGTGTCAGGATAAAATGAATTCATTCCTTTGTTCCAGAGGGTTTATCAGACTGTCAAATGGGTCAACGCAAAGGAATGCTAGATATTTTGTATAATAAAAAATCTATTTAATAAACTGAAAGATAATAAATTGGGGGGGGGTTTGAGACCAAACTAGCGAAAAGGGATACAGGTTGTATCTTCACAGAGGTGGAAGGATAGTAGTTTGGCACAGGAAGACGTAAAAGTAGGAATTTAAGAATTTCAACTTTGGGATATGTCCATGTGTAAAGGAAGTTAATTATAACAGACATGAAGAATTAGGCTCATAGGCATCTGGTTGTTCAACTACTAGATTTGGCTTCAGGACTGGGAAATGAATTGGTGAGACCTTATGTCAGCGCCTTGTGGGATTCAGCTCATCATGTGCAATGCAAAAACCTAAAAATATGAGTACATATGGATTTCATTGAGCTTGCACCCTGTGAAATGAGATAACTTCACCCTAAGAAAACACATGGCTCTTCCATCGCGGCTCAGATTATACTCTGTCATCAGAAGCCTGTACCATTTACCTTGGCAAAATATTTATTCTGAAGGAGTTAAACACACTCAAAGATGAATCCTAAACTTGGGAGCCAGTTTCTCTGCTTGTAGCCACCCTACAACTTCAACGAATATCAGAGCAATTTTCAGAGCAAAATATCAGAGCAATTTTCCTGGGGAATTTTGGGAATTGTAGTTCATGGCATGGGAAGCTAGGAACACTTAATCATAGGCTGCATTTGTTTTTCAGCTTCCAATGCTAGAAGTGCTAGAGATCTTTTTTGTCCTCTCTCCTTCTAGCATGCTCGGGTCGCAATCATTTTTCAGGTTCTAGCACACTCACCATGCTAGCAATACTTCCTTCAAGCTAGATGCTAGAAAACACAGCTGCTTCTGTTGTAATGATTCTGTAAGGGGGGGAGAACAGGATGCTGTCTGTCGCTCTAGCCACTGCATCTGTGTGGTTAAAACCCCATATACTTTTGAACTCAACACCATTTAGGGGGCTGTTTGTGGTTTGTTTTTAAATTGAGCTAGTGGCATGCTCATGAGGTCACTTCCTGCTATTCTCTAGTTAAAAAACAAATGCAGCCGATGATTTCACAGCACCTAACTAAACTATAATTCCCAAGTTTCTTTAGAACTGTTCTTAAAAGCTGCATTGTCACTGAGCAGAATATTTGTGTGTGTTCTAATCTTTATTAACAATGAAGAGGGTTTAGGGATGTTTTTAAAGAAAACTAATTTTTCCCCAATTTTTTAATTTAACTTTTTAAAATGTCACTGCTCCATGACCGCCTTATTATGCATTTATCCCAGTATAGGTTATGAATTCCTGAAAGTAAATGGAAAAAAAATGGTTCAAGAGTAATGGTTCACTAATTACTACTAATTGTTGGACATGTCCAAAGAAAGTGACTAAGCACTGACTAAGTGCCATTGAAATCCACACATTATGGTCCAATCCTATCCTTGTGGGTTGCTAGCATAGCAGTCACTGCGCTGGCTCTAGGTGTTGCGAATGGGCCATAAAACACTGGGGTGGAGGGAAGGCAGAACAGAGGCAAGGAGGGGGTGTTTGGGGGTGGTGGAGGGCAGGGAGGAGTGGTTCAAGCCTGGCAGGGTTGGCAGAGGAGGCCTCCACCAAATCCAGTTCCCCCCCTCCTGGACCTGAAAGCCCTACACAGAGCTTCTCGGACCTGTGCCAGTGATTTAGCTGGTGCAGATCCAAGTAACCCCATTGGGCAGGATGGGGCTCGACATGGGGTAGGGGAACAAATGTTTTCCTTGGCTGGGAATTAGAGATCAATGCTTTGAGTAGCATTTTCCCCTTTGCTCACATTTGACTTCCTCTGTATTTGGGCTGGCATGGTTCATCTTTCTTTTTCTGGCCATTGACTTACAGTCCAATCCTATGCTTCCCAGGGTAGCAGGGCTGGGAAGCAGCGCAAGGTCTCCTCTGCGCTCCCTCAGCCCTTGCAGTGGCCAAGCAGTCCCAATGTGTCTCCTCAGATCTGTGCCCACTATAGAGCAGGTGCAGAATCGAGGAGACCTGTGTTGAGTCTCCCGGGATTGGAGGGGGGTTAATATATGGTGGCAGATCCTGCCGCCATCATAAGAACATAAGAACAGCCCCACTGGATCAGGCCATAGGCCCATCTAGTCCAGCTTCCTGTATCTCACAGCGGTCCACCAAATGCCACAGGGAGCACACCAGATAACAAGAGACCTCATCCTGGTGCCCCCCCCCCCTGCATCTGGCATTCTGACATAGCCCATTTCTAAAATCAGGAGGTGGCACATACACATCATGGCTTGTAACCCATAATGGCATCTCCGCCTGCCTCCTGCCCTGCTCCCACTCCCCACCCCACCTTCCCCTGCCCTCCCCCCACCCCAGAACACCTCCCCCCCCAACTCACTGTTCCACCTCCTGGTGCTCACTCAAAACTCCGGGTGGCATTCAACAGGCCTCCACTTGACACTGGTTCAGCACAGGCTTGTGTTGATTCGGTGCTGACTCAGTGGTGAGTGTTGCAGGCATGCCGTGTGGCATGTTTACAACACTCAGTGCCAGCACTGGCCCGATTGGGTTGGGCCCTTAGGCTCCAAAGTGGAACAGCCATCAGTACAAGCCCTGGGTGAGGCAAGTGATGGCAGAATTGGGGAAGACAGAGCAGAAACTAATTTTAATTCATCTTTAATTTTAAAAATAATTCTTGAATTAACTTCCTTTTTCCCCAACCCCTTTCTTTTTGAAAACATAAGGGAAAACGCTGTTCTAACCAATCTACCCTTTCCTCAAACATTCTAGAATCCTGAGGGTTCAGGACAAAAATTGCTCAGTGCACTGCATAATTCTCTTATCATCTCTTGTGGAAAAACAGCCAGCCAGCAATCCAACTCTGAAGCACTAATGTTGCAATCAAGAACTTCTCTGAAATTTTTTGGGTCATAAGCCTGTGGTTTTCCAACTGTAGTCCTGGGAACTCTAGAATTTCATGGAAGCTGGTCAGAAGTTATTCGGTTAGAAGGCCAGAAATGGCATGCAAGTTTTCATGAAAGATAACCTGCCCGTTGCTGTCAATCGTGATCTGAAAGATGTGCACCTGTAGGAGAGTGTTGAGGATGTTCTAGGTCATTCATTACTTCCCAAACTTTTGAGCAGCAACTGTTACCTTGCACATGCCCAATCTTGTCTAATCTTGGAAGCTAAGCAGGGTCAGGCCTGGTTAGTATTTGGATGGGAGACCGCCTGGGAATACTGGGTGCTGTAGGCTTATACCATAGTCTTTCGAGACTGAAGGTTGCCAACCATGTGAGCACCAGGACCCACTTTTTAAAATGATAGTTTTTCAGGACCCGTCTAGGTGCATGAGACTTTTAAAAAGGTGATATAAAAAGAAATTATTTATATACTTACAAGTAATATTTTATTTATTTGCAAAAATGTTCAAACCATTTCTCCTAGTGAGGCAGCCCTAATGAATAGCCGCACGGTTTGAGAGGTTTAGTTATGGGACCCAGCTTTCTCCTCCCCCCACTACCTGTCATTAACAGACTTGGGAAAAAGCACACCATAAAGAGATGCTATATCTCCCTATGTTTATGCAAGCCTGCTAACTGCAAGAGCTTGCCTGTTTGCACAGCACTTAGCAGCTATCTTGCAAACTACAGGAGCTCAGCTCGTTGCAGGGCAGTTAGCAGCTCTCTGATTTTTGAATAGCCTCAGGGCTTGAGGCTGTTAGTTATCTGATCTTTCCATCACCCATGTTTTCACTGGAGGTTCTGCGCGGCCCACCAGAAATAGTGTCACTGCCCACCAAGTGTGTCCCTACCCATAGTTTGAGAAACATTTTTCTTTGCCGTACTCCGTTTAAGCTGAGCAACAATAATGTCGAACAAATCTGGCCATTACCTTACGTGAACAAAATATGAGCCATAAATCATGCCCAGAAACCTCAACAGGGAGCTAGGGTTCCACAGCAAGCATGCAGGAAGGTTCTCAGCAAATAAACAGATGGGGAGAGGGCTTCTCTCATGCTGAAAATGTGAAAACCATGGCTTTAAGCCACTGCTTGAAGTTACCTAGTGGTGCGGCTGCCTTCTGAGGAGGTTCATCACTCTAGATCAGGGGTGCCCAAACCCCGGCCTGGGGGCCACTTGCGGCCCTTGGGGGCTCCCAATCAGGCCCGTGGGGAGCTCCCAGTCTCCAATGATCCTCTGGCCCTCCAGAGACTTGCTGGAGCATGTGCTGGCCCAACGCAACTGCTTTCAGCATGAGGACAACTGTTTGACCTCTCACCTGAGCTGTGGGATGAGGGCTCCCACCGCTACTTGCTGTTTTGCATCTGTGATGTAGCAGTGACATCAAAGGAAAGGCTGGCCTTGCGTTGTGCAAGGCCTTTTATAGGCCTTGAGCTAATGCAAGACCTTCATTCATATGTTCCATCTCTAATAAATTAATTTATGTAAATTTTTTTCAAATTTTAAATGTAAATTAATTCTTTTTTGTCTCGGCCCCCGACACAGTGTCAGAGAGATGATGTGGCCCTCCTACCAAAATGTTTGGACACCCCTGCTCTAGATGAGTCCCATGAATATTCTTTGCCATTACATAGTGTGTAGAGGAATTGGGTCATAATGCAAAGGTAGACAATTAAGAAATGCGCTCATCTAAGTAACATCTTGGCTTTGGACTGCACAATAAAGAGATACAATCTGGCTCTCTGAAGTTTCCCCGCATTGCAGTCTGCTTAGGTAGACGATCTAATCTCTGTGTTTTGTTGACCTGGTGATCTTTCACCCCAGCAGAATGTCTGTGTTCCATTTTGTAAATGTAAACATTATTAGTGCACATATGAGGACCACCTCAGCGGGACAATAGAAGATAAATAAATCCCGGAGATCTTATCAAGTGCTGGGCTGAATGAGTTGCATATGGTGGGATCAACCAAACTGTGACAAAAGTAATGCTTGTAGTGGTGGGGTGTGTGTGTGTGTGTGACAGGAATGAATAATGCGAGAGTTGGGTGAGATATGAGTTCTCCAAGTATGTTTCATAAAACATGAACTACATTAACATTTCAGGGTCTGAAATCCCTCCAACCATAAAGCAAGCCACCAGTTTGTTAAACTGTTCCTTCTCTTCTTTATAATAAACATACTGCCAATAAACCTGTCTTCTCAAGCTTCAGGAGCTATCCCCCACCAGTCCAGACCAGGCAACACTGCTGACAAAGCCCCCACTGCATACTATGGGTGGGGGCAGTGACCAGAGAGCCCAGGAGAGGTCTGTAAACCTCTTACTTATCTTCCCATAGGCTGCCTGGCCTCCAATGGGTCTTCTCAGTCTCATGTCAGCTATTTAACTGATATAAATCTGAGGAGTGTGAAGGGGTGTTTCAGGTCAGGAAAAGGAGGATAGAATCTTGGTTTGTGCATCTGAGATCCTCCTCTAAGCAGCCCCTCAAACAGCCCCAGCTCGGTCCTCTCCCCATTCCAAACCACCCACAATGCTTCCCCATTTCACCTCCCCACTGACTTACCAGTTGCAGCGCAGTATGGAGAAGGTTCAGTGGGCTGCTATTGCCCATGCAAGTCCTCTGGCCTTATGCCGTGGCAACAGTGACCTGCCGAACAACAGAGTAACACTTGCACAATCGTTCTGGGACTTGTGCTGAAGCACTGTGAGATTGATAGGATTGAGCTGTGAGGTCAGTAGTTCTTCATTGGAAGGTAACAGAGGTATGAAAGAGCCAGGTACAAGTTTGTGGAGTCCTTCATAAGATTTCTCTCTACTTTTTCTTAAATGTGGAAAAAAAAGGGATTTATGGACATACTAATTTTCCTTGTGCACGGGGCCCGCCCATCCAGGAGGCCAACTGGTCACCTCAGACCGCAGATTGGTGGGGGGCACTCATATCTATCTATCTATCTATCTATCTATCTATCTATCTATCTATCTATCTATCTATCTATCTATCTATCTATCTATCACATTTTTATACCATCCTTCCCCAGAGGAGCTCAGGGCAGTGTACATAGTTCCTCCGTTTGTTCTCACAACAGCCCTGGGAGGTAGGTAAGACTGAGAGAGTGTGACTGACCCAAGGTCAGGAAGCTTTACAGCTGAGCAGTGACTTGAACCTGGATTTTCCAGGTCAAGTCCCAAATCACTACACCACCCTGGCTCTTTACTTGCCTCCACTTCTGCTCTCTCTGCTCCCTGGATTAGAAAAAAAAGAGCGGGGACTGTGATGTCCATGGTAGGAACAGGTCTTGGGCTTGCCTTGCTTCCACATCATAAATAAGAGATCTACCAACTGCATGCTTGTGATTACATCACAGAGCATGGAAAATGATCTCTTACACGGAAACTAGTAGCAAATCTAGCCATAGTCACACACTGAATGTGTGTTGAATCAACATGTAAAGCAGGTGACTGGAACCACACTAACTGCCCCAGCATCTGACCTCCCCATGTTGATATGAAAAACTGGCCAAGGATGCAAAGCAACAACAAAAATGTATAATGTTGTATGGCTGATTGTTGTATGTTGTATGGCCTGTGATCTATCCTTCCCTCTCATGTGTTGATCCTTGACCTATTTATTCTAAGAACAGGGCTCCTGAAAAATCCACATACATGTTCTACATGCATTCTTCACCATGAGTCAGTCCAAAAGTACAGTTGGCCATCAGTATCAGCAGGAGATGAATTCCCAGCTACACACACACACACACACACACACACACACACACATGGATACAGAAACCTGCAGATAATCAGATCTGTATAGAGGGCCTCAAGGACCTCCTGGACACAATTGGAAGTGCCCTAAGTACAGTAAGGCCCTCCTGACACCGTTTGGGATCCATGTTGAGTCAAATCCACAGGTTCCAAACCCGCCCATAACAAGGGTAGTCTGTATGCCCATGAGGAACATAAGAACATAAGAAGAGCTCCACTGTGTCAGGCCATAGGCCCATCTAGTCCAGCTTCCTGTATCTCACAGTGACCAACCAGATGCCTCAGGGAGCATGCAAGACAACAATAGACTTGCATCCTGGTACCCTCCCAAGGAAAAACATTACATTGCAATGCAAGAGAACCTTAATATTACATATGAAATAATGTTAGAGGCTTCCTATCCAGAGCTTTAAGAATTGTTTTCTCAGCAACCAAAATGAAAGCATCTTTGCATATGTACAGTGGTTCAGCTAACTAACACAGAGGTTCCCTTCCTCCTGTGCAAAAGAACACAGGAAATTATGACTCCCTCCTAACATAATATTTGAACGTGCACCTACTTTTTCTAGTATCACTTTGGAACTATGATAGTTACGAGGAAAGCCACCTTACATTCTGTTAGACCACTGGTCTATCTAGCTCAGGAGTGTCAACGCAGGTTGGCAGTGGCTCTCCAAGGATGCCAGTGACTGGAACGCATTTGACCAGGACACAATCGTCCAGGAATGCATATACCCCTAGGACCATCTCCATTACCTGACCTGATCTCTGCTGCTATACAGTGCCACCCTGTGGGTGACTAGGGGCAGTACTGCAGCATTTCAAACTCCGCAAGTACTGACGATTAAGGAACCAATAAGGTTCCATTTGGCCCCATGGCATTGCTGATTATGGCCTGGTTATGCTCGTGGTGTCGGATGAGCTTCAGAAACCTGCCTGAGCACAGTGTACTGCTAGCTTGCTTCATGGCTTTTCGTCAGGCTACCAGCTTCCAAGAATAGTCAGGAACAATTGAATTGATACATTTGTCCATGTCTGAACCAAACTAAAGACTGGGCATGTAGTCTGGATTCATGCATGATAAAGAGGGATGGGAGGACACAACCACCTCCAATACTGAGTTGAAGGTAACAGTCTCTTTTAAAGGGGCTGTTGCCTATCCCTGACTCTTGCCCTGGATAACACAGGTCAACACACATTTTGCTTACTTAAACATTACACCAATTCCTGGGTATATTTGGGGTGCTGGTTCCAAAAATGTCATCCGTTTTGCCCTATCACATCTAGTTTTGGAGACACGGCATAGCCTCTTTAGTACAGCCTACACCATGGCTTCCTCATGAGGAAGCTGCTTGAACCATTCACTAATGAGGCTATACTATATCTCGAAAACTAGACATGACAGGGCAAAACGGATGCCATTTTTTTTTTTTAAATCAGCACCCCAAATTCGTACCAAACCACCATAAAGTTTGGGGGAAACTTTTCTGACCCTCAATTTTGTAGGCCTGTGTAATCTTATTCACACCTGCAAGGAAACTATCTGGTTATCATTGAACAAGAGCAGTCCACCTATGAGGCAGACTACTTTGAACAGCAGGCTGGAGCAGGCAGTGAGCTAGTAAGGAGCTCTTTATGCCCACTCACTGCCTTGTCCACCCCACCATTACCCCAACCTCTTCTTGCTCTCCATCCTTGTAGAACAGTGGTTCCCAACCCTTTGTTGGTGGACCACAGGTGGTCCACAAGACCCTGAGAAGTGGTTCGCAAAGTCTCAGGAAAACAAAAGATCACTTCTGATCATTCTCAAAGTCTCACTGAGATTACACTCCCCTATGGACCACCCACAGTGGCAACCAGCACTTTCAGCATCTTGTCAAGTGCTCCCCTGTGGACTACCAAATCTAATTGTATACTTTGTGTGCAGGAGAGTGGTGGGGTTTGTGTGTGGTCCACAACAATTACAATTTTTGCTTCAGTGGTCCACAGGCTCATAAAGGTTTGGAACCACTTTTGTGGTTCCGAACTCATATAGGTTCGGGACCACTTTTGTAGAAGTACCCAGCAGTAGAGCTAAAGGACAAGGTGGGTGGCCACTGTGATCCTATTCTTAATCGCTCTGCAGCCATTGGAAAGAGGAACACTTCCTCCCTCCATCTCTGCCTCCAGCTCCCCCTCCTTCATGCCCTCACTGGCCAGGCAGAGAAGATCTTGAGAGCAAAACTCATAAGATTCTCTCTGTCCAGTCAGTTCTGAAGATGTGGTAGGCAAAGAAAGAGGAATTGATGGAAGTGGATGTGGTGGTCATGGCAACATCTGCAGACTTGCTCATGCCCCCCCTCCCCAATAAAACCAAAACAGGGAAGAATTTGCAGGAGCCCAATGCAGAGCATTTGTGCAGGACGTCCACCCTCTCCATATCCCCCCCACACACCATGCTGCTGCAGTGACTACAGCTATGACCAGCTGTGCACTGAAGGTGCCCCGCCTGAAATGCAGTACCTGGAACTACTTGGTGGTGACATGATGATGTCATCACCAACTGCTTCTGGGAGGCCCATTTCAGAGGTGAGGTTCAGAGGTGCAGAGGTGAGGGCAGGTGGGATGGCCAATATGGTGCTCTGCTTGCTGTGGCTCAGCATGGGTGATTCCATGCCAGGGTGGAAGTGGTGGCGCAGGGCCCCTCCGAAGCATGCGCCCTATTCAGCCAAATTGCTGAAAGACCAGCCCTGTCACTTTGGACATCCCCTTGGCTTGGGCCAGACCTGTCCATTACTCTTTTCTCCCGTATGTTTGGAGACTTAGACCTGAATCAATGATTCACGTTCACTTTTGATGTCGTGAACCCGTTCTGATGCCATTTTCATGTGGATGTTTTCTGTGAATGTGAATATGTTTTCTGGATGTCCATCCACACAATAACTTCTGGGGTATTTGGTGTCCTGGAAAAGCACCGAATGTTCCCTCTTGCTTGCTAGCTCTGCCTTTCTTCTTACAGTTTTGTTGTTTGAAAAACAACAGCACGTAGACAGTTAAAACAAATGGGAAGAGGAAACTTAATATTCTTCCCCAGCTTTGTGAAAAAGACAATTATACGGTAACTTCAAAAGGATGCCAGCTAGTGAAGTAAATTCCAAAACATTCATGTAGTCATATCTTTTATTCTTAGAGTTCTCTTCCTGCCAAAGGTTGAACATGAATGAGTTTCTTGCCCTTTAATACATCTTCGATTTTTTAATCAGTCACTCAAAAAGTCACAGTGAAACTTGGGGGATTTGGGTGCACCGTTACATGGTCACGATTGTAGTCTGTATATTCAGGAAGGCATGTTCAGAAACTTGGCCAAGTAGACCTGTCGTGCTAATTGAAAAAGATTCTAAGAAGGAAACCATGCTCTTGTTCTGAAAAAAAAATAGAATGTTTTCAGAAGTCACGTCTAAAATAAACTACGTACAAGAAAATGATGGTACCGTTCCCTGAGTTTTCAGTGATGGGAGGTTTGTATTTAAGACACACTGACACAAAAAATAAATCAGCTTTGACTCCAGTGATTACGTGCTAAAAGTAGCAGTCACTGATCGAAAAAGAAGGGTGGGTTTCCTGCTTTTTAATGATAAATATGTATGAAAAGAGAAGTGTCACCATGGAAACCAAAGTCTTGCCAGAGTTTTTCAGGCAAGGCAAGTGTTATAATGGAAACTTGCGATCACTGTAAAAACAAATAGCTGGAGATGAAAATGGGAGGTGTCCTCTCTCTCTCTCTCTCTCTCTCTCTCTCTCTCTCTCTCTCTTTCTCTCTCTCTCTGGCCCACTTTGCACTCATCACTTTGCTTTCTAGATCTTAGATTTTGCATGACCGTGGAGGAGAGTTTAATTTTATCAGAAGAGCCATTTCTGGTCAAGGTTTTTAAGGAAGAGGAAAAGGTGTCCAGTGATACTTTTGTAAAGGAACCAAACTTCAACAAAGATAGGACCCAGAGGCCGAAATTGCGGTTGTGTATCTTTCATGCACTTTCGCAGTGCTCATCCTCACGTCTCATGAAAATCAATGTGTGACTTGGGTCAGTGTGAAATGTTTGCAGGCTTATGGCCTAATGCAGTGGTTACCAAACTGTGAGCCGTGGTGGCCCAGAGAGCCACAGAAACCAGCCAGGGGGGCCATGGAATCCTCGCAACAAACCCACCACCAAATACAGTGTATAGGATTGTAGCCCTAATGGGGAGCCACGGCCAATGGTCCAATAGGTCGAGGGAGCCATAAGGTCTATTTTAGTTGGTTCCAAGAAAGATACTATCCAACTCTGGTTGCTGGACTTTTGCTGAATGGAATGGCATGATTACCTATAACTTTGGGGATAGAGTCTACTCTGCTGTTGGCCAGTGGATTACTGCAGGTAGTAGTTAGTCTTGCCCTTCTGAAGGTGAGATGCAAAATGACACTGGGTAACAAAATCTGAACAATTTTGTGTTCATCGGACAATTTTCATGTTTATTACCTATCAATTCCCAGCAATCAGATTGGGTGATAGGGGATGTGAACAGCCATGATGGCTGCATAAGAACCAGATTTGGAGACGGAGGATGTGTTACCCCAAAGCAATGAAGTAGGTAATCAAAGAAGAAGGCTTAAAGTGATCATATGTTGTTGTTAAAAGGAAGTGCTTTGGGAGATACTTCTGAATCTGATACTGAAAGAAAGAAAGAAAGAAAGAAAGAAAGAAAGAAAGAAAGAAAGAAAGAAAGAAAGAAAGAAAGAAAGAAAGAAAGAAAGAAAGATGTTATTTATTTATATAAATAAATAAATGTTGGGCCCAAACCTATCCATCTTTCCAGTGCTGATGCAGCCGCAACGCAGCCCTGAGATAAGGGAGAGCACATTCCCTTACCTTGAGGAGGCATCTGTGACTGCCCACCACCACCACAAGATTCACTGCATGCCCCATGTAGGGCCATTGATAATAAGGAACCACTAGGCAATAAAACCTGTGGAATTCCCTGCCTTTTTGTTTAAGAACTGCTCCCTCCTTGGAGGCTTTTCAGCAGGGTCTAAAGGCTTTTCTTTTAACACTCGCCTTCTGTGTTTGGGCTTTTAGTACTTATGGTTAAGGTTTTTATGTTGATTGTTTTTATGGACTGCATTTTCACTAACTGCATTTTTTACTGTCTGCTATTGGCTTTTAATGAGATTTTAAAGTTGTATATTGTATATTGATTGTATGTAATTTTAATGCTTTTACTTTATATTTATACTGTTTTTGTATTTTATATTTGTATTGTTGTAAGTTGCTTCAAATGCCCATTGGGAGATTAAGTGCGGCATTATTATTAACAACAGCAACAACAACAAACAACAACAGTGGACCCACTGTATCCGTAGATTTGGGACCGGTGGATTTCACTCTTTCCTTTAAAATTTTAAGATTTTAAAATGCAGGCAGAAATTAAAATGTAAAGCCACACTTACATTTTAAATGTGAAATCTATTTTCTTTTCCACTGCAGAGTAGTTCTGATTTCAACCTTTCTACAAATATAATTTGTTGAACTCAAGGCTCACGCAGATAGAAATAATTCAAAAGTTTGCCTGAAAACACTGCCGGTTTAAAGTTGTTTTTATCCTATGAATGGTTGTATCATGTTAGCCTATTTGCACCATTTCCAAAATGCATCTATATATATTTTCCCGCAGAGTTTTCCCAGTAGTGGTATAATGGTATAGGCTCAGTTGCTTTGTTTTCAGAGAAATCTTGGCATAAATACATCGGGATATTGAATGAGAATTCTTGCCTTTCACAGCCAGCACTGTAAGTCATCCACAAGCTGTCACTGGGAACAGAAATGTGTCCGGGTATTTGGTACCATGTTTGCCTGTCTAATCAAAACAATATGCAAGCTGTTGGCAAGCAGGAGGGCTTGCCAAGCCAAAATTATTTACAAGTTACATCTGCTTTTCTGGAGCTTTTCAGAACCAAAAAAGTAAAAACGGTTTTTTTCAACTGCCATTAACTTGCAGCCTCAGTTCTTTATTTGTCAGAAGGTCGGCAAATGCCATGCATGGCTCCTGGAAGTAACTGGTGATGACGTTATCCCCCAGTTACTTCCTGGTTTGGAGACCACGTTTGACACTGGAAATGGCCACTAAGAGGCTCAGGGCCTTTCCATGTCTGCAAAAACTATGGCAGGAGCTCTGCCCACTGAACAGAGCTTCTTACCAGCCACTTCCAATGTCCCGCACAGTCTTGCTGCAGGTAGGCTGGTGACCCATGGCTCCCTGGAGAGTGCTTTTTGACATCCCATGGTGTTGCGACAAACAGTTTGGGCACCCTGCCTTATGAGGAGAAAAGCAGGATAAAAATTGAGTAAATATGTAAAATGAATACTGCTTCCCCCACCACCACCACCACCACCACCATAACTTCAAGTGGGCTGTTGCCCAATGTTGTTACTCTCAACAACAACCCTGACACCAAGCATGACCAAATGGTTCACTATATCCGTAAATCTGGAGCAGAAGTGAAAGGGGAGGAGCTACAGCACCAACAAGTTGGTCTGGACTCACCTCTTAGCCAGGAGGGCCCTAAACCGGCTGCGGAGAGTAGGGATGATATAGCATGGGGTGCCTTTTCCCAGCCAGTCCTGCTGGCTGGAGCATCTTTGGTGCCAGTGCAACCTACCGGGTCTGTGACACCAGCCACACAGCTCATGTTGAAGAGGCCTTCAGCACCTGTACAGCAGGATCTGTGGGCCTCTTGATCCAAGTGCCATCCTGATTGGTCCAGGCTAGAGAGAGTGGGAATAAAAGCAGGAAGGGTGGAGGAAGAGCTAGAAGGGTGGAACAGGAAGGGGAGGGCAAGAGGAGCCAAGGCAGAGCCTCAAAAGGACCCATTAGGCCAAGGATGAGGAGGTGCATTGGTAGCCCTTGAGACGCAGTGACTTGCCAACCCAAGGAGGCACAACACACACACACAGGCACACAGGCACACAGGCACACAAGCACACAAGCACACACACACACACACACACACACACACACACACACACCCGTGCTGCAGAGGACAAGGATGGTGGCTTGAACCACATCCCTTCAGCGTACTCTGAGGCCAAGGCAAAAGGGACTTGCTGTCACTTGGGCAGAGGCAACCCACCAGGAATCAGATTGGAGGGGGGAGGAGCAGTCGAAGTTAAGGAAAGAAGAAGCTCTCCCCCCCAAAAGGGGAGGTAAATCTCAAATGGATGCTAAGAAAACAAAAATAGGGTCATACCTCCCTATTTACTGGTTCAGGGCCAGCGGTTTTAATTAACTGTGGGTTTTGAACCCATAGATTTGGTTGGAACCTGGACCCTCCAAATGCTGCTGGAGCTATCTCCAGTCATGTCTGGAGGGCCTTCTGAGGTCTGGGGAGGCGCACACAGTTCTGGTTGTGTTTGAAGTGCCAATACTCACAGATCTGAATATTCGTGGGATTCAGCAGCCATGGGAGTTCCGGGAAAGGAACCCCTAGGAACGCCAAGGCATGACTGTATGTCCAATACATTTCAACTAGCTTTCTTCTTCAAGGGAATTTCTTTTCACAAAATTGTATAAGTTTCCTTATAACAGCTATTAGCGTAGAGCAGTGATTTTCAACCTTTTTCATCGCGCGGCACACCAGCAAAGCACTAAAATGGGTAAGGCACACCATCAGCTTTTTGACAATTGACAAGGCACACTGTGCTGTCAGTGGGGGCTCACATCCCCCAATGGTCCTATTGATAAATGACCCTCTCCCAAATTCCCGCGGCACACCTGGGGACCATTTGCGGCACACCAGTGTGCCATGGCACAGTGGTTGAAAATGGCTGGTGTAGAGTGAATATAGCATTTATAAGCAAGCTTATGGAACCCTGGAGTGAGACTGCATACGGTTTTTCTTTCCCTTGAAGGAGAAGATGAACCTGCAGCACTGGTGCAACTTCTTCAAGGGGCTGGTGTTGGTGGCATCCATCGGTTGTTTCATCTGCCTACGATGTTTGCCACTAGACAGTTGCATTTATATGTGAGTGGGGCTGTGGAAGGGGGATTTCAATTGGGGAAGGTAGCTATCCAGTTTCTGAAATAGGAATGCTGTCTTCTGAACTGAGCTGAATTTTGAAATGCTACTGGAAAAGAAATCAGGTGATGGCCAAATATTGGGTTCCGGGTGCCATGGCTAGTTATGATCAGAGGCTTCGGTTTTTCAAGTGGCTCTAGTATAGTGACTGTCAACATTTTTTTCCTCACCACACACTGACCTCTATGGTCTTAGCCTCTTGTGATGTCACTTCCGGCTATTGGGGGACTCTTTCCGGTTCTGCAGCTCTCTTTCTAGGGCAACTCTCTGTAGTGAGGAATTGTCCATTCCTCTTCCTCTGCCAGCTCTTTTTCAATGATCTCTCCAAACTGTGGCTCCAAATTCCAAATGATTTCTCCACTGTGCTCCAAACTCCTGTAGCACACCTGCGGACCTTTTGCGGCCCACCAATGTGCCGTGACACACTGGTTGAAAATCACTTTTCTAGTGCAACACTTGTACCACCTCTAGTCAATATGACAGTAGGTATGTGTGCTGCACCATCAGTGTGTGTGGGCCAACACCATGACCCAGAATGGATCCAATCCAGCAACAGAGGACTCTGTGAGTTACCTGGGGAACAAGCCTAACCAGGTCTACTCAGAAGTAAGTCCTGTTTTGTTCAATGGGGCTTACTCTCAGGAAAGTGTGGTTAGGATTGCAGCCTTAGACTTAAAGGGAAGAGACTCTAGTTGTTTAATCCAGAATGTATAACTTGCCATATCAAATGTAGAAGTGTTCTGTGGCGAAAGGGGGGATGGACTTTGCTTTGTCTTAAACTCCCCTTGCATTGAAGGCTGATAGGCAACTTAGAAATAATTATCCATCTTTTTCAATGGCAGCCCCTGAATTGTGCTTCTCCAGGAAACCCCTAGGAAATCCCCGCTGGTTCCTCCACTGTCTGCCTTTTCACAGAGAGCCAAGACTGTTTTGTTCTGCTTCGACTTTGTTGTTGTTTCACAGGCCATTGCATTTATTTCACATTGGATTTTATCATTTTATGAATTCCATCACCCATTGTGATCAGTGATCTTCAACCTTTTTCATGCCACAACCCCACAAAATAAAGAAATAAAGTATAGGGCTGGGGACCCATTGCCAATCCTGCCCCCCTCTTGGGACTTGATCTACCCACCCCTACCCCCATCTGCCACATTTCTCCCTATCTCTTGTGACTTCGCAACAAGTCTGTGAGGTAGCAGCCTGAGCAAGGCTGGCTGAAGGAGCTATGGGTCAAGACAATGAGAAGAGGCTGTCCAAGATTATATCAACAGCTCAGTTTTGACAAATACCATTACTGAATTGGATCCAAGCCCTTTCTTGCACAGGCTTTGAAATGTTGCCACAACCTCCTAAATGGGGTTGCGACCCACAGACTGAAGAACACTGGTCTTAATGAGTACTTAAATGGGTTGGAATGGTGACAGATAAATATTGTAATAAATTCATTTTAAACTGTACAGGTTGAACAGACATTCCTAGAATAAAGAAGCAAGCAGGCTTTGTTAGTCCTAGGCAACAGCACGACCCTGGAATTCAACACCACAAGCCTCACTCTCTCAGGAGCTTTGTCAGACTAGGAAAAATTTAATCTGCAAGCTCTAACCAGGCAGGAGAACACAAAATATGTTCAGATGCTAGGATGGAATGTTTTCTTGCTGTAGACCAGGGGTTCTTAAACTTTCCCCCCCCCCCAAATTTTTATGCCATCCCTCTTGCAAGGAATCCAGGGTAGTGCACATCATTACATCAGGGTAGTGCACCTCTCCTCCTCTTGTCCTCACAACAACCTTGTGAGGTAGGTGAGCCTGAGGGATAATGACCAACCCAAGGTCTCCCAAGAAGCTTTTATAATTACAGACTCCCAATGGATTACCCAATATGTCCCCATACTCCATTTGCCAGACTGTTGAAATCACCACCAGTCCTGTTAGATACCAGTATGACATCAAAAGAAGTCAATTGTTTGGTTTTATTTCACATACAGATAGCTAGGAACAGAACATCTCAATCCATATTGATAATGGTGATAGTTACAATTTTATTTTTTTCACAGATTTTGTTTTTTTGACAAAAAAAGACAAGTGCAGACAGCAGTGTTAGGTGTTTTTATTCCAAGGGTCCATGTTTATAAATTATAAATTATAATTGCTTTAAAAGTGTACTAGTTAGGTGAAATAGGTGGTATAGTGTCAGCAGATGCAGCTAGAGGCATCTAGACGTGTTAGAGAATATGTAGAAGTGTCCATCCCCCCTTTCGCCACAGAACACTTCTACATTTGATATGGCAAGTTACACATTCTGAATTAAACAACTAGAGAACATGTTGTTGTGTTTTTTTTGTATGTTTGTTTTTGCAGATTTCTCATATTTTGGGGTGTTTTTTTTACAAAAATGAGAAGTGCAAAAAGCGATGTTATGTGTTTTTATTTTATTACCAAAAAACTCATCTCTAGTGATAGTTAATTTAATCCATAGGTCTCCAAACCCCGGCCCGGGGACCAGATGTGGCCCGCAGCCAGCCTCAATCTGGCCTGCAGCCAGCCTCTTGTCCCCTGAAAGCCTCTTGCCCACTTGGCCGAACATGACTGGAACTGTACTCTGGTTGCATCTGGAGGGTGTTCTAAGAGCCAGAGAGTTTGAATGAATGAGCCCATTCATTCATTCATTCATTCATTCATTCATTCACTCATCTAAGTTCCATCTCTAATTTATTTATATAAATTTTATATTTAAATTTTTTTCGGCTCTCAACACCGTGCCAGATATTTGATGCGACCCACTGGCCAAAATGTTTGGAGACCCCTGATCTAATCTAATACATTTTAAAAAATTGTTCAGAGTTTAAGCTCTATACCCCCAACATTTGGTTCATATTCTCCCTACGGGGTATGGCTGCTCCCCACTTAAGAATCTCTGCTGTAGGCAGTTGACCAAAGTCTAAGAAGAGAACCATTTTTTCGTATTAGGACAGTGTTTCTCCAACTTTGGGTCAGGACCCACTAGGTGGGTCGCAAGCCAATTTCCTGTGGGCTATGTAGCACCTAGCTTAGCTTAGCCACCATTGAAAATACAGAGCTGAAGATACATGGTACAGAGTTGCTGGGCAGGGTGCCCTCCCAGTAGGCAGGGTACTTTGCCCTGAGTAGGTGGGAAGATGGGATGTTGAAAAGGGGGGAGGGCTGTATGATTGGAGAAAGATCCAAGTCTGTGTTCTGCTTTGATTTCTGATCTGGAGTGTTTGAATTGCAAGCTATGCAAAATAACAGCATGGGCGTGCTGTGTAATGGGTCCTTTGGCTAATTGCAGCTTAGGTTTGAAGCCTAAGTTGATTATGTCACTTTCGGTCATCACTTCCAAGTTAATGACATCACTTCCAGTGGGTCCCAACAGTCTGTCATTCTAAAAAGTGGGTCCCGGTGCTATAAAGTTTGAGAACCACTTCATAGCTTAATAACAACAGGAATGCATCCCGTCCCATTGATCTCCAACTAGAAACTTAGGAAGGAGCCAACTGGATCGGGACAAGCCTGGAAATTCGTTTTAAGAAAGGATAAATGAATACTTTTCACTATAGTCACATTTCAATTTCCTGTTCCAAAAAAGATAAGGAGACGAGGCTGGAAATGGTAATAATACACTCAAACCTTTCCTTCCAAAAGGAGTCAGAAAGGTTCATGTGTGCAATTAGGGGATCTAAGTATACACTGGATCCTTGGTGTCTTCTGAGGAGTCTCACACTGCCTGACTCTCAACAGCTCGGCACTTTGACGCTATTGTTTTTTATAGGTCAAAAAATGTTCAGTCTTTGGAAAGCCAAGGTGGAAGCTCAAACTTCAGTGCCCAAGCTGAACCCATTGTGTATTAAAATATCCAAGATGATTCATTCAGTCAACCCAACATCTACTCATCAGCAGGAGAACAAGCTAAGAAGGCATTATATCTTTCTCTAGCATAACAGTTAAGGTGAGGAATTCCAATCTAAAAGCTCAAATTGTTCCTTTGAGTAAAATAATTAAAGGAGCCTGGCCAGAAGAAAGCTGTTACGAGAGAGACCTCTAGTGGCTAAAGCTGTGTGTGGCGAAAAGAGCTTTTTATTGTGTAATACACAGCTGTAACTTTTGGTACAAAAAATGACTGCATTGTTCTCTCTCTCTCTCTCTCTCTCTCTCTCTCTCTCTCTCTCTCTGTCTTTCTTTATGTGGACAGGTAAGAATCCAGTTCTCCACGTCAAATATTGTCTAAACTTCATATGTCACTAGGTGGATGTTACAAGTTCAACTGCAGAGAAACACATATATTTCAAGGAATTATCTTCTGCATTT
The DNA here is from genome assembly GCF_035046505.1 of Tiliqua scincoides. NCBI lineage: Eukaryota > Metazoa > Chordata > Lepidosauria > Squamata > Scincidae > Tiliqua > Tiliqua scincoides. Next base: position 13,283,597 of record NC_089827.1, on the reverse strand, counting down.
TCATCGAGTAACCTGTGTGCTCGGATCTAATAGGAGGTGAAGTGCTGAAAGGAAGCTTAGCTATCTCTAAAATAAATGAAGACATTATAAACAAAAAAAAAATCCTAAATCAATGACTGCCTGACGTAGGAATCTGTGGCACTCTCATAATTGTAGCAAATTTCTATGCTTGTTTAATGTGTCCAAAGATCACTGGTTCATTCACACCTGGCCTTCTGTTCATCCTAGCCACTCCCAAATCCGTATGCCCTGAGTGGGATTTTTATCTTTTTTTTTTTTTTTTTTTTTTGTATGCAAAGTTTATTTACTTATTACAGATACAGGTAAGGCAAATGGGTTAAACTTAGGGCTGGGACTACACAGGTTACACATGAGGATATTGGCCATGGATTACAACATGTCTTAATCCAAAAAAGAAATCAACAATGACTGAAAAGAAAAATAGTCATTGATACAGAAATTATCATATTTGTCATTATACAAATTAATGATTTAACTAAACAATCAATATTGTTTAACTAAAATTATTTATCCAATCATAAAAAGGCTTCAAATTTTGCACATACAATATTCTTGCTGCTATACTGATATGTACAATAAAATGTTTCTTATATTGGTCTTCGATTTCTGATATCGCATTTAAGAGGAATATTTCCGGTTTGAATGTTACTACACAATTCAATATCTCTTGTAACAATATATATCATTTTCCAATGTTTCTTTACTTTCCAAATATCCTCCACATATAATAAAGAATTCCCTCAATCTCTTTGCATATCTAACAGTTATTTGGTGACCCAGGATACATTTTTGCTACTTCCTCTGGAATTAAATACGTATAATCTATAAAACAATTTATATAAATTCTCTTTAGAAGATACCGCTTTAATTATCTTAATGCCACTTTAATTATCTTAATATTTGTGTTACAACTTTGTTTTCATTTACATCTGCTTTGATTTGACATAATTAATGGAATACTCCTCACTTCTGAGGAGAATTCAATCCATTAATATCTACAAAAAAATTTCCGCTTGTTATTCAGCCGTTTTTCACTTCCTGTCTTAGTATTTTCTTTGTTCTCTGTCTTGTTGATATTTTCCTTCTTGCTCCTTCCACTCCTTCTTCTTCCTCTTAACTCTCTTATATTTCTTGATCCCTCCCTTTTCTTCTTCCGTTTTCTCCATTTTATTCTTTTTGAATTTAATCCAAAGATGATTCTTCTTCTTGAAAGGACGCACTCTCTTTCTCTGAGAGTTCCCTCTTTTCTTCCTGAAAATTCTGATAATAAATGCTGCTTTTTCCATCTCCTGTCTCATTACAAAAATCTCCAATTCTTTAGTTTCATTTGATATTTGGTTCATTCTTTTTTCCATCCTCTCCATATTTTTCTTTGTTTTTCTGTTTGTCAGGGAGGAGTTTATTTGCCTCATTTGTTCAGATAGTTTTCCAACCTCTTGCTTCATTTCACTTCTGAATTCTCACAACATTTTCATTAATGAGGTCTGGCTTTTGCTAACATCCTTTAAATTTTTTGATGTCATTCTTATCAGTATCAAATCAAGCCGATATAACTCTGGCTATAAAAAAGAAAAACAAAATGGTCCAACAATTAAAGAATCAACCAAGTCTCATTATCTTGCTTCACCTTCTTGTAAGGCTAATTCCCAAATTTTATATCTAAAAGGAATAAGTCAATAATCCACTTCAAGTCAATATCAGTGTCCAAACATTCCAAATTAAGTTAGTATACCTTTAATTGTTCAGGCCTGAGTCAAGCCATTTGCGGCAAAAATGAAAGTGAAAGTTATTCCATCTTTTAAAGATTAATTGTTAATTTCTTTCCCATGCATACCATTCCAACATGGTGATCCTTTATCTTCCCTTATTTACTTTTCTTCCAATCATCCTTGTTACAAAAAAGGAAAAAAAAAACTGCTCCAGCAGGGGCTTCTTTAAATCCACATTCGCTCTTTTTCCCTTCTGGGTGGCTGCAAGCCAACGTAAATAATCTTAAAGTTGTCTTTCCCTCCTTCCAACCTCTTGATTGCAATTCTTTTTATAGCCTTTTAATGAACTGGTTACTCACAGGTAAAGGCTTTGTTCGCTTTCATGTTTTATCTAGGCCTTGGGGGGGAGTCCTCAGCTGTCCGAATCGTCTCCGAAGATGGCGTCTGGGATACGATGTGATTCAGCACAGAGCAATCGGGAAAATATCTCTGAAACTGCCGTCTCAAGAGACTGCTCCATTCAAGCTCTCAGCCTTCATTCCTTCTTCTTGGCAATGAAGAGCACCTCATTAAACATTAAACATTAAACATTAAAAAGGTGGCAGAGCAGCTTTTAAACTGATCCCTGGGGGAAGGCCGACAGGAGCCGAGGGGCATCCGGTTCGGGACTCCTCATCCCTATGGGATGAGGATGGGGAGGTTAGAGAACAACAAGACAAAGGCAGGGTAGGAGAAGAAATTGGGAAAGGTAGGGTGATGGGATGTGATAGACGGTTTGGCACAATGAGAGGATGCGGGGACAAAGGAGCGAATAAGCAGCCCATCCTGGGACATTCCGTGTATAAATGCTTTTATGCGAATGCCCGAAGTCTACGAGCAAAGATGGGTGAACTGGAATGTCTGGTGACAAGGGAAAATATTGACATAGTGGGCATAACGGAAACCTGGTGGAATGCGGAGAATCAGTGGGATACCGCAATCCCGGGCTATAAACTCTACAGGAGGGACAGGCAGGGGCGTGTTGGAGGTGGGGTGGCCCTTTATGTTAAGGAAGGGATAGAATCCAGCAAAGTAGAGATTGAAGGTGGGTCAGACTCCACCGTAGAATCTCTGTGGGTTAAATTACCAGGTTTGTGCAGCGATGTAATACTGGGGGCGTGCTATCGTCCTCCAGACCAGAAATCTGATGGGGACCTTGAAATGAGGAAACAGATCAGGGAGGTGACAAGGAAGGACAGGGTTGTAATCATGGGGGACTTCAATTATCCTCATATTGACTGGGTCAATTTGTGTTCTGGACACAATAAGGAAACCGGATTTCTTGACGTGCTAAATGACTGTGGCTTAGATCAGCTAGTCACGGAGCCCACCAGAGGACAGGTGACTCTGGATTTAATTTTGTGCGGTACGCAGGACCTGGTTAGAGATGTAAACGTTACTGAGCCATTGGGGAACAGTGATCATGCTGCGATCCGTTTTGACGTGCACGTTGGGGGAAGAATACCAGGCAAATCTCTAACAAAAACCCTTGACTTCCGACGGGCGGACTTCCCTCAAATGAGGAGGCTGGTTAGAAGGAGGTTGAAAGGGAGGGTAAAAAGAGTCCAGTCTCTCCAGAGTGCATGGAGGCAGCTTAAAACAACAGTAATAGAGGCCCAGCAGAGGTGTATACCGCAAAGAAAGAAGGGTTCCACTAAATCCAGGAGAGTGCCTGCATGGCTAACCAGCCAAGTTAGAGAGGCTGTGAAGGGCAAGGAAGCTTCCTTCCGTAAATGGAAGTCTTGCCCTAATGAAGAGAATAAAAAGGAACATAAACTGTGGCAAAAGAAATGTAAGAAGGTGATAGGGGAGGCCAAGCGAGACTATGAGGAACGCATGGCCAGCAACATTAAGGGGAATAATAAAAGCTTCTTCAAATATGTTAGAAGCAGGAAACCCGCCAGAGAAGCGGTTGGCCCTCTGGATGGTGAGGGAGGGAAAGGGGAGATAAAAGGAGACTTAGAGATGGCAGAGAAATTAAATGAGTTCTTTGCATCTGTCTTCACGGCAGAAGACCTCGGGCAGATACCGCTGCCCGAACGGCCCCTCCTGACCGAGGAGTTAAGTCAGATAGAGGTTAAAAGAGAAGATGTTTCAGACCTCATTGATAAATTAAAGATCAATAAGTCACCGGGCCCTGATGGCATACACCCAAGGGTTATTAAGGAATTGAAGAATGAAGTTGCAGATCTCTTGACTAAGGTATGCAACTTGTCCCTCAAAACGGCCACGGTGCCAGAAGATTGGAGGATAGCAAATGTCACGCCTATTTTTAAAAAGGGAAAGAGGGGGGACCCGGGAAACTATAGGCCGGTCAGCCTAACATCCATACCGGGTAAGATGGTGGAATGCCTCATCAAAGATAGGATCTCAAAACACATAGACGAACAGGCCTTGCTGAGGGAGAGTCAGCATGGCTTCTGTAAGGGTAAGTCTTGCCTCACAAACCTTATAGAATTCTTTGAAAAGGTCAACAGGCATGTGGATGCGGGAGAACCCGTGGACATTATATATCTGGACTTTCAGAAGGCGTTTGACACGGTCCCTCACCAAAGGCTACTGAAAAAACTCCACAGTCAGGGAATTAGAGGACAGGTCCTCTCGTGGATTGAGAACTGGTTGGAGGCCAGGAAGCAGAGAGTGGGTGTCAATGGGCAATTTTCACAATGGAGAGAGGTGAAAAGCGGTGTGCCCCAAGGATCTGTCCTGGGACCGGTGCTTTTCAACCTCTTCATAAATGACCTGGAGACAGGGTTGAGCAGTGAAGTGGCTAAGTTTGCAGACGACACCAAACTTTTCCGAGTGGTAAAGACCAGAAGTGATTGTGAGGAGCTCCAGAAGGATCTCTCCAGACTAGCAGAATGGGCAGCAAAATGGCAGATGCGCTTCAATGTCAGTAAGTGTAAAGTCATGCACATTGGGGCAAAAAATCAAAACTTTAGATATAGGCTGATGGGTTCTGAGCTGTCTGTGACAGATCAGGAGAGAGATCTTGGGGTGGTGGTGGACAGGTCGATGAAAGTGTCGACCCAATGTGCGGTGGCAGTGAAGAAGGCCAATTCTATGCTTGGGATCATTAGGAAGGGTATTGAGAACAAAACGGTTAGTATTATAATGCCGTTGTACAAATCGATGGTAAGGCCACACCTGGAGTATTGTGTCCAGTTCTGGTCGCCGCATCTCAAAAAAGACATAGTGGAAATGGAAAAGGTGCAAAAGAGAGCGACTAAGATGATTACGGGGCTGGGGCACCTTCCTTATGAGGAAAGGCTACGGCGTTTGGGCCTCTTCAGCCTAGAAAAGAGACGCTTGAGGGGGGACATGATTGAGACATACAAAATTATGCAGGGGATGGACAGAGTGGATAGGGAGATGCTCTTTACACTCTCACATAATACCAGAACCAGGGGACATCCACTAAAATTGAGTGTTGGGCGGGTTAGGACAGACAAAAGAAAATATTTCTTTACTCAGCGCGTGGTCGGTCTGTGGAACTCCTTGCCACAGGATGTGGTGCTGGCGTCTAGCCTAGACGCCTTTAAAAGGGGATTGGACGAGTTTCTGGAGGAAAAATCCATTATGGGGTACAAGCCATGATGTGTATGCGCAACCTCCTGATTTTAGGAATGGGTTAAGTCAGAATGCCAGATGCAAGGGAGCGCACCAGGATGAGGTCTCTTGTTATCTGGTGTGCTCCCTGGGGCATTTGGTGGGCCGCTGTGAGATACAGGAAGCTGGACTAGATGGGCCTATGGCCTGATCCAGTGGGGCTGTTCTTATGTTCTTATGTTCATTGTTGAGGTCCTTGGAAAGCACATCTATTTAGCAGTTCCCCCGCCGGAACCCTCCAAGTTTCCCTGCTACTTCACTGAGTGTTAACTCCGCCCCCCCAGTGGGATTTTTATCTAGAGGGCAGGTCAATTATGCTAATTTACCCATAACTGAGGGACAATATACTAACTTCAGCGGAAGCAAGGATGTACAACTGTTGTCCTTTTCAGGGTCACTCTGTTCTCAAAGCAGTGACCCAGGATCCAAAAGCATGCTAAGGCAGACAAAACAGCTACTTTAAAATCAGTCAGGCACGACAATTAAGTTAGTGCCACGTTGTAATAAGGGATTCGCGGTTGGGAGCACAATCGCTTTCCATACATGTAATCAATCTGTGGAACTCCTTGCCACAGGATGTGGTGATAGTGTCTGGCCTAGATGCCTTTAAAAGGTGAGTGGACTGATTTCTGGAGGAAACATCCATCATAGGTTACAAGCCATGATTGGTATATGCAACCTCCTGGGCTACCTTAGAATGCCAGGTGCAAGAGAGTGGCAACAGGATGCAGGTATCTTGTTGTCTTGTGTACTTACCGAGGCATCTGGTGGGCCACTGTGAAATACAGGAAGCTGAACTAGGAGATACAGAAATCTGTATCTCCTGGAGAAACTGGAGATACAGGAAGCCTTTGGCCTGATCCAGCAGGACTCTTATGTTCTTATGTACGCTTAGGCATGGGTGGAATACTTCATGATCATGGAAGCATGGAATAGCTCTTTAAGGGCCAGACTGGACAATTCAGCAGCCCACCACATGGGAAGGAATGTGGAGCTTCTCCCTTCCCACTCTGCACAGCATTCCTGTGAACATGTGGATATGGAACATTGGAATACCACTTAATTGTGAGCGGATTTACTGCCTAAAAGAGTAAATCATCCTCTTTATTAGGTGGTATACAGAAGTTCCCTCTCCACATGTACATGGAGGAATGACTGGGGCATGGATGTGGCCTGGGCACTTAGGAAGGAATTGCACATAGAGTTGGCCCTTGTTTTATATGCATTTTGCTTGTGTGAATTCAGCCAAAGAGAACACACACACACAAGCCTGAGATGGGAGAATGATGCTGCTATTCTCTCGGTTGTCTCAGTTCCTGCATGCCTCTTGTACTGTGATCTTAGTTCTTAAAGAAGCAGTGTTCATTTTCTGGATTTAAGGTAGTTTCAACAATTTTGGCTTTAAGGTTCTGACCTCGAATGTATCCCTCATGTAAGATTTGGGTTGACTTTATTTGCTTCTGTCTCTGAGACAGGCCAATGTCTAGCCCAATTTTGGTCCACTGCTGCCATTTACAATCTTTTAATCCATATCTTTTATTCTTTTATTCTTCCCTGTGGAACTAGGAGCAAGTACTTTTGCCACTCAAGGATCAAACATTTTAAGCCTATTATAAGAATTAAATAGAATTGCTTTAGAGTTGGAATTTAGCTTCACCAATTGGCCATCTCTGATCTGATCTAAGAAAGCAAATACTTTGTGGGTTTATATCTTCTACATGTTAGTTCATTGTTCCTTTGTATAGAATACTTGGATAATGCACTGGAAGGAAAGCAACCATTCTAGCTCCACTTATGAATGAAAATGACAATGACTTGCTCTACAACCCTATGCAGTACAACTAAGAAGCGAGCCCCATTGTGTTCAGTGAGTGATCGCAGCTAATAGCCCAGCACTATCCAGTCTTAGACTGGTGCATGCAGGGGTTGATTTCTGCTGTTGAGATTTCTGCTGTTATAAAATGGCTTCTGGTGGCACACACAGCGTGCCACCAGCGGACATTTTTGAATGCTACAACTTGTGCGAAAGTACAAGAGGTCCACTGCCAGACTGGCACAGATAAGAATGATGGCAGCAGGGACTGAACGAGAAGGGGGAGGAACAATGGTTATCCTGGGGGCAGAGGTTAGGAAGGGAGACAGAGTGGGGATCCTAATCCCATCCATCTCCCTTACTGCTGTTACATGCCTTAAACTTAGTTCTCCTAAACAGCAGGCTTAGATCCAACAAGACCCATGGCAGTGGTACATAAGAACAGGTGGATGCTTTCGCCAGAGTTCACGTACCCCAAGAAGACCTTTCTGTCTGTACCTCCTCCCACAGACACAGGGCATGTTCTGTTGCCGCAGCTTGGGTAGGCTCAAGAGGAAAAATTATGTATTCACCCAATAACATGCAAGAGCAGTAAATTTGACAAGATTCTTGCCACCATGCAGGATCATCTGTGTATGATCATGAAAATAACAAATACAATATTTCACTCACACACACGCACGCTAGAACAAATTGATATGAATAAACTAAAATCAACTCAGATTACAGTCATTCCCAAGTTAAAAAGCAAGAAATAAAGTACTCGTAAAGGCTGGTCTGAGGCCAGATGTCCTGAACAGAGGAGTCAAACCTGCCACTACAGGTCTTCTAAAATACACCATCATTATATTCTTACTGGGTTAATGGGAAGCTTTGGTCATCAGCTCCATCATCACGCATGCAATTTTCCGAACAAGGCTGTTGTGTTTGTCCCAAGCCTCGAGGGGGTTATCAGTGGTACCATTGCTCATGCTCTTCCACTGGTGGGGATGAAGAAATGGGTATCACAGTGACGTCAATGCACAATATAGTGATCTTAATATGCTGACTGTGGAAGGAGAACTTGACATCTATCCCCCATTTTCAGTGGCAGCCTGTTTTCTTGGTAAAATACCACACCAGCCTGAAGCCCTACGAATCCTTTTAAATGACATTTTTTTGTTTCCGTGATCGCTCCAGAGGTCAAGGGAAAGCCTTTCTTTTTTTTCTTTTTTTCAGCGTTATCCCCTTGTAGTCGTTTTCTTCCTTTGCATTAATTAAATGCTTCCTTGGCGCAATGGTTTTGTGTAATTTATGAAGTCCTTTCAGCCACTAAGATTTTTCACAGTCATTATCACTGCAAATACTGATGAAGAACTTCCTGATTCAGATCGTCATGTGGTTAAATAAACACGACTGTTTATTGGCCACTTAAAATATGCACCCAAGACTTTTTGTGTGTGTGAGTGGGAGGGGGAATAGTAAGCCAGGCAAAAAGGGTTATTATGCATGAAAGTAGGGCTGCAATCCTATCTACTCTTACCTGGAAGAAAGCCTCCTTGACTCTGTACTTTTACAGAATCTCAGTCCTTTGGGGACAGGAAACCAGTTATTGATCTATTTCTATAGAAACCGCTTTGTGAACCACAGTATCCACGGGGGATCTGTTCCAGGACCCCCGTGGACACCAAATTCCATGGATAATGAAATCCGTGGAGAGCAGCTCAATTCTGCAGTTACTTACCTGGGGCCACACCTGGCCCCCCGAGAGGTCGTACCTGGCCTCCCGGCCTTCTCAGAAGCCTCTAGGATGTGACCAAAAGTCACTTCTGGTTCATGTTGGCAACTTCCAGTTTCATCTGGGAGGTGATCTAAGGAGGCTGGGAGGCTGTGCTCGAACTTTCCACCCCTGAGAACTGTACGCTTTTGGAAGCTGCCGGTATGAACCAGAGGTGACATCTGATTACATCTGGGAGCTCCTCCCAAGCCCTCCACCGCGGGCTTGCCATATGCAGATACTCAAATCTATGGATGCCAAACCCATGAATAAGGAGGGCTGTACCCACTGTACTCTGTTGAAAAACAGTATATAAGTATTCTTTGTGTGCGTGCATGACTGTGACTTACTTCTGAGTAGACATACATAGGATTGGACTAGGAGTAGCACAGAGGAAAAATTAGGACACTGAGAAGCTAATCCTTATCATCATTTCCAACAAAAATTGCCCCTTGAAGCTGCTATTTGAACTATTGGTGCCAATAGCAGCTTCCCTTCCATAGCAAGAATGGATGGATTTTGTGAATAACATGACTTTAACTCACCGCCCCTCCCCCATATCATTTGGCATACCATGCTCCTGTTCTGGATTGGAGGTCCCAGAAGCTGCTATGCTAGGGGGTGCGGGTTGGAGACACAATGTGTTTAATGTCACCTCTACTTAAACCATGAGTGTCAAACCCATTTCATACAGTGAACCAAGTAGCTGAGGGCTGGAAGTGATGTCATTAAGCAGGAAGTGATGTCATTAAGCAGGTCATGACCACAAATAAGCACTTTTTTTTAAACTCAGGAATTCATTCGCTACAATTGACAGAAGAGAAAATGTGGAAATCTTGATCATATTTTAAAGATGCAGCCCAATTTTCATGCAGGCTGCCCTGCTCAGACAACAACCGTGCTTTGAGGCACCTGCAGAACTTAGCGCTGTGACCCCCCCTGCAGCTATGCTACTGATTTCTTGCATTGTTTTAAAACTCACAGTCTGGGATCAGTGGCTGAAAAGTGCAGGATGGAAACCTGCTGGGGCTGGGAAGCAGCACCAGGTCTACTCAGGATCTTATGTTCCTTTACACCATGTAACAGCCAGGTAGCCCTAATGGGTCTCCTGCACCCGTTATAGAGCAGGCATTGATTTGAGGAAACCCATGCCAGGTCTCCCAGGTTGAGAGGGGGTTAGGTATGGTGGTAGGACCTGCCGCCATCTCTGTCCCCCTCCCACCCCTGCCCTCCCCCCACCCTGGAATGCTCCTGCCCCACCCAGATTTACCTCTCTGCTGCCCGGCGCTCACCTGGAGCTCCGGGCAGCGATCCTCAGTCCTCTGCCTGTGGCTCCATGTGGACTTACGCTGAGCTACCTCTGGTGCCAGACTGGTACAGACTGTCACAAGTGTGCCTTATGGCACATTTTCAACAGTGTGTGCTGGCGCTGGGCCAGCATGAGCTGATTGGATCAGGTTCTGAGTCCTGCTGAATGTAGTAGGTAGAAGTGGGAGAAAAAGATGGGTTTTCTTTTTTTGCAGGTTTCAGTGTTTATCAAAAGTTAGAAGTGCAGAAGACAGTGTTTTGTGTTTTTATTCAAAATTTACATTATAATTATAAATTATAATCACTTTAAAAGTGTACTAGGTAGATGATATAGGTGGTATAAGGTCAGCAGAGGAAGTCCCGCACACTGCTCAGACATCACAAACGTGCCACAAGGCACGTTGTGGCAGCCAGGAAGGAACAGGCATCGGCAGAGAGGCCAGTGCAAGTTGGTACAGGCCTCTTCATAGCTTTGACAAGCACCAGAAGTGTGCGCCAATCCGTTCAGTGGGGATGGCAACAGAGACTGCTGCCAGATCCTATCCCCCCATCCCATACATGAAAGCCTGATGTAGTCTACTCAACTCTCAACCAGTGATTTTGCAGGTGTGTTTCCCTACCCTGAAGAGACCTCTGGCTTTTTCTTCCTGCCCCAAAGAATGCAGCAATGGCTATTTTGTGCCACTGTACTGCAGGGTGGATGTATAGGATTAGGCCCTTAGTGATGACTGACCAGCCAAAGTTGGCTCACACACAATATCCCTTCCTTTTCAAAAAAGCTATAGGATCCCACATACCCTTAAAGCTGTTAATAATTGCTTTCTGTAATGAACTACCAGGATATCAAAAATTCAGCCCTAGTGATAACTCTTCTGCTACTAATTCAGTTTTGTTCTGTTTATTTTGAAGAAGGAAGTACCTCTGAGCTCATTCGAGTACATTTATATCCCATACATTCCTAATCCCTGGGGTAAATAATAATGACCAAAGGAACAGACTCATAGTACGTGCCTTCAGTAATGTGTCTGTTATGGTTCAAATACAGGCATAAACCTAAAAATACCCATGTGGATTCATGCTGTTTGTGAAGATTCAAATTTGTTCATGAACTTCTGTAGCAAAGGACTTGGGATGGAGTATTGCAATTCTCTCACATCCAAATCACGATGATCAAATTCTGATGGTCATTCTGAAAGCTGCAGTGGTTTGGATTAGTCTCCTTTGAAGGGACTTACATGCAGGGATGGGCAACATGTTTACAGATCTGCATGTTTACAGATGGGATGGGGACATCAGGGGAGTGTTCAATAAAGACACACACACACACACACACACACACACACACACACACACACACACACCAGCAGCTCCATTTTTTCTGAGGAGCCGAACCTGACTCATTTATCAAAAAGACTCTGAATCAAGTCAGAGTCCCCAAAAGTCTCTGTCCAAGTCCCAAAGGCTGCCCATTAAGACATATGCACGGGTCGAGACAAAGGGTGTGGGGACTTGGAACTGGCCTCAAGTCTCTCTGTGGTGGATCAGCACAGTATCTGATCATTGCATTATTAATTATATAGATTATTATTTCTATATTATTCACTTTGTGTATTGTTGACTTTGTATTTCATATTAACCACCTTAATTATACTATTTAACGACAATGCCCATATTGTTTAAAAGCCATTTCAGCCCAACGTTGCATATACACATCAGGGACAAATGTGTACACCTGTGGGCCGGGCAAAAATAGGTTAATAGGGTTGGTGTTTTTGTTTTCAGGTTAAATCATTTACACTGTTGTGATCTTTGACCTTTTTCATGTCATTCATTTCCATTCAGTTGAATAAAGTGCATTTCCATGAAAGCAAATGTTTATGCAGCCTGAACATTTCAGAATACATACTGCAATGGCAGTACATTTAAGCACATATGGAAAAAAAACACTCTTTCTTTACACTCAATTGTTCTTTAAAGCAATTTAAAGGTTCTTTAAAGAAACCTATCAAATACTATACAAGCCTGATCCTCCACAGAAAACTTCAGCTCAAGAGAAAATGGAACTAAAAACCCAGAAGGTTTTGAACTTACCTACATCAAACATACATAGGAGACAATGGGCTGAAAATCCTTTGCTTTGTAATTTTATTTTATTTTTTCAGATGTGTTGCTTTTGGGATATAGGTGTTGAATCTTCAAAATGTCTAAGAAATACATATCTATATAAATTGTTTTCTGTGTCTTGAAATAATTTTCAGATGGAAATCTTAATTGAATCGCATATTAAAACTGCTTCGTGGTTTACCATTAAAATTACCGATGGGTTTCGTTTCCATGAAGAAATTAGCTATGGGGTAGAAATTGTTCCCAAAATTGTTGTGAGACTGTGGACACAATCCTAACCAGGTCAACTCAGAGGTAATTCCTATTTTGTTCAATGGGGCTTACTCTCAGAAAAGTGTGGTTAGGACTGCAGCCTCAGGCTACAATCCTATCCACACCTTCCTGGGAGGAAGCCCCATTGACTATAGTGGGACTTACTTCTGAGAAGGCATGCATAGGATTGGGCTCTTTAATGTTTTCTCACCCTGGTCAGTGCCATTGCCCACCTCTAACTTTATACCATTTTCTTCTTGGTTAGGACTTTTTTCTCATCTTTCTTATATTCCTTGTGAGTGAACCTATTCCATCAGAGATCATGTTGTGATCCTGATGATGTAATACTGTAATGCAGCCAATCAGACTGGATTATGTGCTGATATCACTGTGATCAAAAGAAGTCCCTTTAGGAATGAGAGCAATTCTTCTAGAAGAGTCAAATCCTTGGGAAGAAATCGTGTGGAAGAAGTCGTGTCGTCCCCCCCCCCCCAAAAAAAAACAACAAAAAAAAAACAATGTCAGTAGCATGTGTATGAAGAAGAGTGTTTTGAAATGATGGAAAATGTTCACGAAAAATAATGAGTGCTTTTGCCTCAGCCCTAGATTTTAATAATATTATTATATCTCAGTAAGACAAAAGTTGCGTGAGAATTCCAAATATGCTTAGAAAAGAGAAGAGTAGCATCAAATGTAAGCTCGTGAATGGCACATAGGAAAAATAAAGGTGTGATAAGTGTTAGCTGCAAAAGAAATCTCTCTCACCACAGCGGGTCCTGTGAATTCTATCAGCTAATACTGTCATCTTAAAGGTTTATGAGGCAAGCTAATCCAGAATGAGTTTCTAAAGGATGCTATTTTCTGACTTTTGGGGGTTATTAATAATCATTACTTTTTAAGTGACAGAAAATTGAAGATCCACAGTTCGTTGTGAGTGCCTTTCACTTGAACTGACCTTCTCATCAGTCTGGACAGTAAGTTAGAAATCTATTTATTACACCCAAAGGTTATTTTTAATTGCCTTTTTTTCCTTAAACAGGAACAAGGCTCTGTAAAAGTGGGAAGTCTTGAGGATTTTGTAAACACGGATTCACCTGCATTTTTCTATCTTAGAGATTTAACCTTGACGATTTAGTTATGCATTTTCATCCTGGAAAAAAAAAAAATTACTTTGCCCATTTCCGCCTCTGTTTCAATAGAGCAAACATTTTTCTCCATTATGTTAGAGATCTCACAATTTACTGGAACCGTCTTCTTCCTAGAAACAAGGCCAAGCAAACTTGGTTCTTGGGGTTTGTGAACATAATATATATATAAAAAAATGTTATGTTCATTCTCTTTCCAGTAAGCATATACATTACAACAACCCCTTCATTTTGCTCTCTGTGGCCATTGTCACTACATGATGTGACATTTGTGTGTAGCCATACGAGTCATCAAATGGGTCAGGAGATTTTCTGCCCTTCAAGGGCAACATCCAAATGGAACAAAACAGGTCAGGGTAATGTTGACATGAATCCAGTCCATTTGGTGAGTTGTGGCACACAGACAGCTTACTAAAAGATAACCGTTGCCTCACACTCACAGTGTGATTGAAAGCAGCCTCCACAGATTAAATGGCACCCAAAGGTGTCATCCACTCGTTGAAATGCTCTTACATGAGAGGAAAGATGTTGTGCAAGGTTGTTGGGCAAAGTGGCCTCTATTCCAGAGTCATTTTTGCACTAGCAGAAGTGCAACACATTGCATGATCTTTTGCACAACCTCATATACAGTATGTACCTGGAAGTCCCTCTTCTGCTGGTGATTGTGTAACACTGCAGGGCATCGGCACTCCTAAAACTCTTTCCCCAGGTGTCACTGTGGGTACCACTCAGTGGCATAACTTGGGTGGAGCTTGAGGGGCAACAGCCCTGGGTACTAAGCCAGGGGGCTCATGACTGCCCCAGGCTCCACCTACAGGTGTGGAGTGCTGGAGGTACTGGAGGAGGTACGACTGGCTTTGCACCCCCTTGTTCCTTCTCTTGGGGAAGCTCCCAACCTCCACAAGAGAAGGAATGAGATGTGCAAAGCCAAGGCAGCAAGCGCCCTGCCCTTTGGGTAGAACCCAGAAGTGACATTATGGGCATTGGGGTAGTACATTATGCCTCTGTGAATACTGCCTATAATGTGGAAAGAGCACCTAAAAACCAAACTGGGCCTCAGATCTCTTGCCCCCAAACTCCTTAAACAGGCAAACATAGAAACTGGGATCCTGACAAGTGGTAGATCTAATATTATCAACTGGCTTGGGCCGGCCCAACCATGAGGCCGACTTAAGCAGTCAACTGAGATAACTGATTGGTGAGGGGTGCATGCTTCTCTCTCTGCCAACTCCTCTCCACTGTCCCTGCTCCTCTTTCCATTCCCTGGTTTGGAAGTGTAGAGAAAGAGGAAGAGGAAATGTGGAGGGGAAAAGGGTGCTGAGCTAGAACATTAGAGAGTGGGAAGAGCAAAGGCTGGCATATAGTTTAGTAAGGGGGGGCATCGTTTGGCAAGCAGGGGGCTTGGACCAGCCCTGCAAGTGGCCCAAGAATTTCTTACTAGAGAATAAATATGGGCAACGTATACCCTGTGGCTGCCTTCAGCCTCAAGGAATTGTGGGACATCCGTAGTGATGGGTCATTCATGAGGCTGGTTGAGTGAGTAGCCTCAGGCAGCAGTTTGGCATGAGGCACCAACTGCCCCCATCCCGCAACATGTTCCTCCACCCGCACTTGGGGTTGGAATGAGAAGAGGGGGATGGAGCATAAGAGGAAGTGTGAAGGAAGGCAGCACCTCTGACACTCTGACCCACCACTGTCCTTCCTACTCCTCTTTTTCTTTCCCAGACCTTGGAGGGGGGAAACCAAAGACTGCCACATCACCCAGCAAGAGGGAGCAGAGTTTGGCAGGCCACCTCAGACACCAGGAAATCTTGGGCCAGACCCGCCTGTCCCCCTGCCTCATTTTAATAACGTTGTAGGGTGAAAGGTTTGCCCACAGTTTCAGTTGTCAAGGCCTGAAAAGTCATTTCATGTTTTAAGAAACATGTATTTGCCACAATCCAGTGACAAACTGACATTTCCCTTTTGGTTCTTGTACGTCATTGATTTTCAACCAGTGTGCTGTGGGGAGGGTCATTTATTAGTAGGGCCACTGGGGGATGTGAGCCTCCCACCAGGAGCAGGGCATGTCTTGTCAATTATCCAAAAACTGTTGTTGTCCCTTGAAAATGCTAGCACCTTGTCAGTGTGCCGTGAGATGAAAAAGGTTGAAAATAGCTGTTGAATGTAGTGGCCTGGCTATGCCTAAGCTCTGTAATTGTGACACCCTCAGCCTCAGATGTTATGAGCACATGAAGCAGCTTTGCATCCAGTGAGACTGCTGGTCCAGTTAGCCCAGGATTGACTGGCAGCTCTCCAAAGATTCAGGCAGGGAGCTTTCCAGCCCCACAACCCAGGATGCAGACACTGAAAATTCTACTTATTTATTGCATTCAGATCCCATGCCTTTCTTCCATGGTGGAACTCAAGGCAGCTTGAATGAAATTCCCAAGTAATCTCCCATCCAGGCACTGGCTAGACCAAGCCTGTCTGCCTCATGGGCCGAAAACCACAACTTTACTGTGCCTTTCTGCATGCAGATTCTCTGCTCTGAGCTATGACCCCAGGTCACTCATGTGTGGGGGGGGGGGGGCAAATGAACTTCCAGCGCTCTACCCAAGGGTGGCATCAGAGATCAACCATGTTGATTCTGGGCTGAGGGCCTATGTCCATCAGAGAATCCACATAGCTGAACTGATCACTGAGCAATGGCAGTGATACCCAGTGGCAGTGATACCCAGTGGCGTAAGTAAAGCATTTGGCTTTACAGTTTTTTCAACACCCCACGGGGTGTTAACACCCCCTGATGGCCAGATGCCCAGAACAACCCCAGGGGCATCCAGGAGGTGGTCTGAGTCATGGGGAGGACTCCCTGAACTTTGGAGGGCCTCAGAAGGCCTCCTCGAGCCCTTAGAAAGGCACTTGCGGTTGCTTTTCTAAAGCCTCCAGAAGGCATTCTGAGGCCCGGGGAGGCCATGTGCAGCATACTTCTTCTGTGAGCACCTCTGAATGCCCACTTGTGGGATCCACCATCAGGGGTGCAGGTTGACACCCCCTCAAGGTGTGGTACCTGTGGCAATGTACTCCTCTGCCCCCCTTAGCTACCCCACTGGTGGGTACCTAACATACAACCAGGGACAGGTAGGGGGCCATGGGGGCCCAGTACAAGTAACCCAGTAATCCAGTGTTATTCAAACTGTGAGGAGCGGCTCCTTAGGGAGGCACCAGGAACTCAAAGGGGAGGCACAGGATGTCTTCTCGCCGCGATACAGTCACACCCCTGGGCAGAATATGAGCCCGTCTTCTGCGCTTTTTTTTAAAGCAGAAGAAGCAGGAGTTGCTCAGCTGTGAGAGTGGCTGCTGCCACCCCGCCCTCTTCTCCCTCCACTCCGAGGCTGCCGCCTTCTGTGTTCACTGCATGTTGTTTCCAAAGCTCTCCTTGATCCTTGTCTGGTTGGTTCCTAGTTCCCAGCCTGGGATCGCTTCTCATCAAAGTGAAATCTCTCTTTTCAACCCCCTCCCTCTTCCACTCCCCCCTCTCAATCTCCAAACCTTCCCACCTTCCTCCCCCTCCCCAAATAAAACGCTTCCTATTTTACCAGTCATCAGGACTCTTAAAGTTGCTTCCATGCAGTTGGCAAAGGTGGGGGGGGGGAGGGAGAGAGAGAGACAAGCACACACTTTACTTGGCCAGGAGCAGAAAAAGGGTACTGTTTTGAAAGTGATTTATTAATCTTGTTGTTTGACTGAAGAGGAAAGGCTGTATTTTTAAAGTGAAGAATCTTGCTGTTTGAAGGGAATACTTATCAGCCATTGACGAAGTGATTGCCAGCCCAATCCTATCCACACTTTACTGGGAGTAAGCCCCATTGACTCTAATGGGGCTTACTTCTGAGTAGGCATGCATAGGCTTGGGCTGTGCATCTCCTAGTATAGGAGACAAATCAGCTTCCTAACCAAACCCTTGTCAGCTCTGATATATTTTTATGGTCTATTTTTGTTTTCCCCACCAGCTGCTGGAACAATTTAATTTCCTTAAATTAATAAAGGGTTCAATCCTATCCAAGGAGAAAGGGAGAAATGATTAGTTGGATTGGAGTCCACAGGGGTGTGTGTGTGTGTGTGTGTGTGTGTGTGTGTGTGTAATGTTGGTCGGACTGGTTGTTCACAAAGTTCATTTGATAAAACAATTCTATTGGTATGCTTACAAAGTTAAAAAAATGAGTCTTCCTGGACCAGACAAAATCTACCTACTCCAGCATCCTGTCTCCACCAGTGATCAGCAGCTGATCATTTATAAAGCATGTATATTGCTGTGTATTAATAATATATTTTTAAGATCTGCATTTAATTCATGATATGATTAATATAATTAATATTAATACAGTTAATATTTCTGGCCACTCCCTGTTTAATGATGTCACTTCCAGCCCTCAGGAACATGATGGGGAGTCATGGCCAACAGCCACGGGGGTCAAGGGAGCCACTGGCTGGAAAAGTTTGAGTACCACTGCAGTAATCTGATTCTAGCATTGTCTTCATCTAATGTGTGGAGAACAGTGTGGCTTCTAAGCCCACAGAAATGGGCCGTGCTTACTATTAAAAAAGAGCACACTTACAGTTCTAAGCAAGTTATCTGTTTTACAATGTTTACCAAAAGGGAGCACCTAGAAGCTATATTGACATTTGATGTGTAATCATCTTTAGCTGTATTACCAGCAATTCTGCTCCAGGATATTAATAAGAAAACTTGGCTTATCATATAATAAACACAAATGTTGCAACCCTCTCCCCTCCCACACCAGCGACCCTCCACAGCAGTTATTAAACCAATCTAAGATACTCATGAACTGTTTGGGCAGCTGCTTATTGATGCATTTTAAACCTTTTGTGAAGCTTGAGTTCTCTGGTCGTTTTAGTGCGCCAAGAGAAGTCATCTTCAAGTCTGCCAGTCCCGTTTTGCATTACAAATCATTTGTAGTTTTATAACTGTCATTTCCAAGGACATCTGGAAAAGATGGATTTATGAAAGGTTACCGCGCATTCTAAGGAGGCCAGGAATTAGCATGACTTTGTAAAGGTAAATTGAGCAGCCACTGTTAACTGGCAATAAGCTGTTTTCTGCTCTAGTCAAGTGTCTTTATTTAAATATTAAGGGAGAGGGATGACCCTTGGCCTCAGAGATCACTATGATACAGAGACAGAGCGATCTATTAACTGTCAATGAAGTACTTTGGCCCCGGATCTCTCAAGATACCTATTTGTGGACACTGCTATAATAATCCTTCCATTAGGCATCCCCAAGGCAAATAACCTTGGCTTTAACAGAGTCAGTTTAAAATTCCTTGGAGTAAAATTAAGCGAATATCTGGGTTTTGTCAGTTTAGGATGGACGGCCCCACATTAGCATTGTTCCGAAAATTATAAGTAGCTGCCATTTTAACAGAAGTATTTCAGAGATGCCTACAGGTAAATATGAAACGCAGGAGGTGTTTAAAAGCCATCGTGGTCTATTTCTGTTTCCTAACCGGAATATTTATAGATTCGCTCGTTTTGTTCGGCATACATTTTCGTCGAAGGAAAACACAGGGATCGGCAAAACAAAATTGTTGCAAAACGAGGAAGAAAGATGGAAAGGAAAGACAAGTGTTGGGAAAAAATATTTCCCAGCAATGTAGAAGGAATGCAAAGAAGGAAAGTGGTTCCAGAAACAGGCCCATAGGATGAAATTTTTTTTTATTCAAATAGTACAGAGTTCACGCAAAGTGGAAGAACCAGGCCAGGGTGTCAAACATAAGGCCCATGGGCCGGATGCGGCCCCTGGAAGCAATTTCTCTGGCCCCCGTTAATTGGGCTCTCCTAGACTGATAATTGGGCTCTCGCATATCTTGAAAATATGAACAAGGTTTGCACATTTTCTCTCTGCACATTTGCAGCTAATGAGTATGAGAACAAAGTGCTTATTCCGTCAGCCTCTGCTTAACGACGCCACTGCCTGTTTAAAGACGTCACTTTGGCCCTCAGCATGCACCATGAATGCTACTTGGCCCACTATATGAAACGAATTTGACACCCCTGAACTAGGCAGTATTGCAAAGCATAAGGAAGCTTTCAGTCTTGCTGCCTTCTGAGTCAGGTGTTCTACCTGCCTATATGATATATGTAGAGAAGGAGAGCTTCAAAGCTGTGCAATATCTTGTCAGTCATTTTAGTTAGTGTCTCCCAAATCTCCACATCTAGCAAGGAGTTTGTATTTGTCTGGCCCCTCCTACAGTGCGAGGCAGCCAAACTTGACTGGTAGCCCACGGGGAGGGTGGGGGGCAGTGCTCAGATCTTACCTGGCAAGGCACTCCTCCTCCAGGGGCCATTCCACTTACTGACTTCGAACTTGCAGGACACTTATCCCCACCCACTCTCCCGTTTCTGCATTCTGGGCTTTGCTGCTTGCCATTTTGGGGCCAAGTAGGAATTTTTCCGTCCACCTGATTGGTTCATGGTGGGTAGTTTTGTTTTGTTTTTTGCCTATCCCAGACCGTGGTTGGGTTTAGGTTTTTTTTTCATAAGAACATAAGAACAGCCCCACTGGATCAGGCCAAAGGCCTATCTAGTCCAACTTCTAGTATCTCACAGTGGCCCATCAAATGCTTCAGGGAGCACAGACAGCAAGACACAATTTGCATCCTGGTGCCCTCCCCTGCATCTTTTCCTTTTCGATTAACATGAGGTCCAATCCTATCCAACTTTTCAGCACTGGTGCAATTGCAATAAGGCCCCCAGGTTAAGGGAAAAAAAAAGTTACCTTATCTTGAGGAGGCCTCTGTGAATGCCTTCCCAGCACAGGATGCAGCAGATGCCCCATTGGGACAGCTGTACCAGTACTGGAAAAGTGGATAGGATTGAGTCCTTTGTATTGCAGGTTGGTGCCAGCATGAAGGCTTAAAGCTGGGCTTTCGATGCGCACTCAGACATCAGCGACGGCAGAGCGTTACCCATCTACCACTCCTCAGTTGCCCATCTGGTGCATGAGGTTGGCAGGGAGTCCCCTGGCCTCGATCCTTGGCCCCCCCCTCAGATCCTTAACCAGTCAGGGTGGGCCTGAACGGTTCACTGCCTCCACCCTGCAAAGGTTAACATCAGACGTTGTGCTCCTGATCGAGGGGTGTGGCCTTGAGTTAGGGTGTTTTGCCCTCCAGGGGTTGAACTATTGTCTGATACTCCTTCAGCAAGTGCCTCTGTAACTTTGCCTACCTTAGCGTAATTCTGCTGGTCCCTGTCTTCCCCTCCTCTGTATCTTGCTGCAATAAAGTGGCCCTTTCATCCATGTGCGACGTATTGCATGGTCTTTGGGGGGTGCGCAGAAAAACAGCCAGTTTCTTGTTGTTTTTGATTTCATGGCGCGAGTCCTTTGTTCCAGCTAAAGAGTGTCATGAAAGTGCCGTAAAGTACTTCCATGCCACACTTTTGGGAGATAGGCCAGCGCTCGTCTGTGTGCCAGCCTCCACGCACTGACGCAGACCCCAGGGACAAGTGAGTTTGTGTCAGCCAAGCTCTGCCAGTGCAGGGGTTTGGGGGGCATGGGGAGGGCAGAGAGGAGGTGGGAGGGAGGCGTTTTGGGGCAAATGAGGGTGGGCGGGCAGGGAGTGGGAGATGGGGCCAGGATTTGGTACTTATACAGGATCCCATTCTTTGGTGCTCTGGGGCAGTCCTGGGCGGATCAGATTTGCGCAACCAATTTTGGTGGCGCAGATTCAAGTAGCCCCATTGGGGCTGCTGTGGTTCTCCCCAGGGTAAGGGGAAAGGTTTCCCCTTGCCTTGGGCTGAGACTTAGACAGCCCAAAATTTGCACTGGATACAGCACAGGCTCACCAGTCTGCCTGTTCCAGCGCAAATTAGGATTGCGTTGCCCTCGTAATTTAGTTTTGAACATGAGTGAATCAGGTGAACCTCTCCCTTCATTTTGCTCCACCTTAGCCAGTACTACAAGCCTCCTTTTCTCAAAACACTGCTACTGCTTCCAACCTTTCCCCACTTTGACACAATACATGACATGCTATACCAGTTTTTACTCATCCATTGGTACTTGAGGTGGTGTCTGGTGGTACACACAGGACCCCCAGACCCCTGCCACATGGCAGTGAGACCAGCAATACAATGTGGCAAGCAGCAATTG
Organism: Tiliqua scincoides; assembly: GCF_035046505.1. NCBI lineage: Eukaryota > Metazoa > Chordata > Lepidosauria > Squamata > Scincidae > Tiliqua > Tiliqua scincoides. The sequence continues at coordinate 13,261,672 of NC_089827.1, read as the reverse complement.
GAGGCTTGGCTTGGCAGGTGAAGCTCCAATGTGCCCTTTGCTTTTCGCATGCTCGAAAAAGCCCTCCAGTCCATCCTGAGCCTCTTACTGGTGTTTGATGCATGGCATCTGGCCTCCTAATATGGAAGCAACTGGTGATGGTATCATTGCCAGTTACTTTCAAGGCTACTTCCAATAGTTGAATTATGCAAAGTGGTACAGCAGGGGAGAAATGTTAAGAAATGTTCTCCGATATGGATTCCCCCCCCCCCACCTATTCCTAATTAACTAGATGCGAGTTCGGTTCTCCAAACCCCATCCTCAAATATGTAATTACTACCCAACACCATTCACCTGCTGGAACATATATGCATTAACAATCTGATTCTGGGTGTCACAAGAACCTGCCAAACGTTCAACCAGGAATTCTGGCTGAATCCCTGCACTGTGTGCTGTCACCATTTGAGATGTGACTGTGGGCAACAAGGGACAAGGCATTTTTGGTGGGAGGGGAAGGTGTCCCTTGCATGCCAAGGTGAGGCTCTCTGCAAAACTTAGTGCTTTGGGTTGGGGTGGGCCAGTGGGTAGACCGGCCCCAGGAGGGGGATGGTACCTAGGCCAGATCGTAACCCCCCCCCCGAGCAGCCCAAACTTTCCAAACTTGGTTTAAAGAACTTATGCCTACATTAAGGTAATACGTTCCCCTCTTCACTTGAAATAGCCCTAAACCTGCAGAAAGCACTGCTAGACTCCACCACTAGGATAGCTCACTTGTTCAACCTGCAAAGTTCCTCCTTCCTCCCCTCTCCCACCAGCAGCTTCTCCAGCCATTGCAGCAACACCTTGGTTCCCGGCAGCTCCTAGGTATGGCAGTCATAAACCAGCAGTCTCTGTTCCAGCAGCCTCCAGGGGTCTCCGTTCATTTAGTCCATCAGTCAGTCCATTTAGTCAGTCTTTCCTCCAAGTTCTTTCTTTCCAGTCTCTCCAAGCTCCTTCCTTCTACACCAGGGGTGCCAAACCCCGGCCTGGGGGCCACTTGCAGCCCTTGAGGCCTCTCAATGCGGCCCTTACGGAGTCCCCAGTCTCCAATGAGCCTCTGGCCCTCCGGAGATTTGTTGAAGCCCACACTGGCCCAATGCAACTTCTCTCAGCGTGAGGGCGACTGTTTGACCTCTAGTGTGAGCTGTGGGATGAGAGCTCCCTCCACTGCTTGCTCTTTCACATCTGTGATGCAGCAGCAGCAGCAAAGGAAAGGCCAGCCTTGCTTTAGGCATTGAGCTATTGCAAGGCCTTCATTCATTCATATAAGTTCATCTTTAATATATTCATTTATGTAAACTTATGTAAATTTATTCAAATTTTAAATGTAAATTAATTCTTTTTTTCCCCCAGCCACAGACACAGTGCCAGACACAGTGCCAGAGAGCTGATGTGGCCCTCCTGCCAAAAACTTTGGACACCCCTGTTCTACACCCACCAACTCTCACTGCTCCAGGTGCTGCTCCAGGTGCTGTTGCCTCTAGTGGCTGCAATTGTGCGACACACGCACTTCTAAAGGTCTAGGATTTAACCCCATGCTTCCCAGATCTGTCAGAGCAAGGGGCCACTGTTGACAAACCACAGCGCCCTATCTCCTCAAAGGATCTTGCGCATTACCATTACAGATGCAGGTCTCTTGTTTTGTGTGCTCCTTGAGGCATCTGCTGGGCTATTGTGAGATCCAAGAAACTGGACTAGATGGGATTTTGGCTTGATTCATCTGGGCTCTTATGTTCTTATGTCCTTCCGTGAATTTGTCTAATACCATTTTAAAGCAGCAACCACCTCCTCCTGTGATGTTAGTGCATTTCTTTCTTAGTCTTGGAAACCTATCTTGGGAAAAGGCAGAAATACATTCAAAGTACAATGCCTGAACACATCCCTGAGAACAGTGCGGATGACTTGAAATGTAACAAGAGTTCCAACTACTTGAGCCACTTTGTAGGATGGATGCCTCGGACTGTGGCCACAAAACATTCATATGTCAATGCTCATTCTGGAGGGCAAGTATTGCACCTGAGAGGCACATTGAGCATAATAAACTTGTGGAAATATTGACTGGCCTTGGCATCAGAGAACTTGTTTTTGCAAAGCTCCCGAACCTACATGTATCCAGTTTGTAAGAAAGTAAGTTCTTTCACAAACTATGCCAAATACCCATAAATAGGGGTGTTTGAAAATGGTTTTATTTTTTCTCAGATTTCATGATTTGAAAGGCAGAAAGTGGTGCTATGTGTGTTTCTTCTAAGTTCTAATTTTTATTAATTTTAAACACTTTAAAAGCGTACTAGGTAGGTGATATAGTATCAGCAGATGCATCTACAGTATTATTTCTGCTTGGAAAAGTAATCTCTTTCAATTTCTGGAAAATATCATAAACACCAAAATGCAGTGTTTTTTCGGTTATTTTAAACACAAAATGCAGCGTATTGTGTTTTCATGTGTTTTAACAACAACAACAACAAAAATTCTACCTATACAATGGGTACAATGAGCCCATGGTTCTACTTCCCAATACAGGCTGCAATCCTAACCACACTTTCATGAGAGTAAGCCCCACTGAACAAAATAGGACTTACTTCTGAGTAGACCTAGTTAGGATTGTGCCCACAGGCATTCCTCCACAGATCTGGTGTCATTTATCCATAGTTATCCACAGGGCCCCCTATACCTCCCACACCTCCCTTCTTTGTTTATTTTCTTGATCAACACAGAAACAGTGTCTCGCTTAACGTGCATGAACGTGACCATGCAGGCAGGGAGCCTGCACACTAGAAGGACACAGTTGCAATGTTAACAGGACACAGGAACTGTCTTGCTTCCTGTTACCAATGGGTTAGTCTCCTCCCTCTATATAAGCTCTATCTTAGATTAACCAAGGACAAGATAGACATGCTCTTGAGTAAACTACAGAACAGCACCCCAATAAGAGTGCCTGTTTAGGCACATTTATTTAGGTGTGCCTCAAGGCAGAAAGTATATCACTACATTGCTCTGTCTAGAGTCTGTTCATTGCCTAAACCAAGGTGAGCTGTCGGTCCTTCTGGGACACACCATTCCTACTCTTAGAGGTCCACTTCCTTGGATTTCTGTGGTCGCAGAACCTCTTGCTCCTCCTGTCATTATTTCTGCCCAGCCCACACATATATACATTTGATCCCTGTTGCATATATGCAACATTGGGCAGAAATGACTGAAATTCTGGAACAGAAATTCAGGAACAGTTCGGTTTTCTGTGTGGAGTCTGGTAAAGAAATTGACTCATCAGGAAATTGTCCCACCAATGCAGACCAAAGGGCTCAGGAACTGAGAGGAGGCAGGCAGCTGGTCTAATGACCCCAGCCCAATTGTTAAACCTTCCACAGTTAAGCCATCCCTAGTTACAGTCAGATATGACGTGTATTTAGAAAGATTTGCGGCGAGCGCTATCAGAGTAACACCGCGGAAGCATGTGGCTGAATAATGTCAGTTGGGTGAAATATCCCTCTTTCATTCCAGACATAAATTAATATCTTTATATTGCCCTTAATAATGACACACCAGTGTCACATATGACCTCAACAAGAACAATTGTCATTTTTAATGAAACCTGGGAGAAAAAGCGACTTTTACAATACATACAATACGAGGAATGTCCCTCTCTCCTGCAGTGCGCGGCTTCCCGGTGAATCCATAATGTTCACTATACCATTCTTTCCCGGCGCTCTTTCTCTGCCAAACCTCGCCTCTTATTCAATTATGCTGCTCGGATGAGTCACACGCAATGTTTTCCTGCCACTTTTCCTGGCTCATGAAACTTTTTAACGAAACACTTGCATTTGCAGACACCAGATGTTTTGACATAAGGAGAAGCAATATGCAAATTTTAATCCATGCTAGGAACAATAGCCTGCGGGCACTTTTTTCTTATTACATGAATCATATACTTACACCACAATGTGGTGGATTGCATCTGAATCATCTCCATCCTGAACATTCTACACTTGTCTTGTAGTTGCCAATTAATGAAACTGATATAGATTTGAGTTGATGGGTCTCCATGATTTAACCAATACCACCTGGCATTCTTCCCCTGACTGTAGCATCCTTGATTAGATTTTGGGTCCTGCTGATGATTAGTATCAAAATTTCACAGGTTTTGCCTCAAATCGACACTGTCTGTCAATACAAATGATGCTGACATCCGATTTGATGGGGCGCCTTTTGCTAATATCGCTGGCTCTAATCAAACAGGCGGCCCGCAATGTTTTCTTAATTTGTACATTGTGATTCAATTTTCTCCTGCTATTTAACCTTTCGAAGGGCCCAATTTGGCGAGGTGCTGAGCGTTTACCGACTTCCAAACCATGACGCCGTTTTGCAGCTTCAGATCCCAAGTGTGTACAACATTCAAAAGTCAAATTCCCCTTTTTTTCTGGCTAATTAAATTCTAAATTAACCGCAAGAGTAGTAATTAGCCTCCACTGTTGCAACACAATAATTAAAATGTTAATAATTAAACCATTCCAAAGCAAATAAATTGGATGTACATCTAATGACATTTGGAAAAAAAAATAATTGAATGCTTTAAAATATGCACAAAGACTACAAAGCAATTGCTAAGTTGTGTCCCTATTTAATCCTTGCATACCATTCCTTTCCTTACATAAGCTATCAAATATATTCTAGGAAAAAAGCAGCACTCAGTGTTGGGGATTTTAAATGCTAAAGCTCAAATCCTTACTTAAATTCATCAAACATGGGTATCTTCAGAGTGCCAAAATGTTGTCTAATTATCAGCTCTCTAAAATGTTTTACATCCTAAAGTACAATATTCTGTTTATCCTAGATTGTCTGGGGAACATCTAAGTACTTTTTTTTTTTTTGAAAAGTGTTTGTAGAGCTTCTTCATGAATTAACTGATACCATCTTGCCCGCTAGCAATTCTGCAACTTGTGAAAAATGTTTCCCATAAATCAAAGCCTTAACAGCAGGAATAAACAGATAGATCATATTAAAATATATAATGGGAGGCTACTGGATCATGATATCCTATAAGGGATGCAACGTTTAGTGGCAGTCTTTCAGCTTCTCATCTGCTAGGTATCCTCTTGGATGTGCTTAGCTGGGGTTATTATACTGTCTCGCTGGACTGCCTACTTAGCAGTAGTCTTGAACAAAACAACTTCACAAAGGCCAAATCAAGAGCAATTTGACTTTCTCGAGGAGTATTGTATCCCTATAATAAACATAAATACCCAGCCTGTATTAAAAGTATTTTAATAAAGATTGCATAAATGCAGGTAATAAAGCACATTCTGGTGCATACAGTATCTTAGAAAATAAGAGATTGTATTAACAGTGAAAAATAGCAATTATTATAAAAATGACTCCACGGTCTCATAATAGCGACGTAAATGCCTTAACTGATCTAAAAAAACTTAACATAATTTTAAATTACAATCATTTTACATTATCCAATTTTATATACAACCCTATTACAGTCAAATGTATTGTAACAATGTTCTTATTGAGATTAAATGACTGGAGCGATCCCCAGTCCTTTATACTCGAAAGCAACATCATGCTTTAAAAAAAAAAAAAAAAAAAAAAAGATGTTTTCACTTATTTTAGCATTTCATATAGTATCTACACTGAAGGCCATAGAATACTTTTGAGCTGTTGTTCGATGAGTATCTATATCCATTTCATAAATTAAATTTAGCAATATTTCAATTCCCCTCCTTTCTGCATAGTGATGAGTTTACTGTGGTTTTTTGTATACTGGAAGAATGAGATAAGTTTTGAATATCAGTTATTAGAAAAGGGGGGGGGGAATAATCCAGCCCTCCTGCTCAATGAATATTCTAGTGGTAAGTTTCTAGGGCTTCCACCCTATGAAAAGCACCTGCCTATTGCTAAGACTTGTTTAAAGCTGTATTGGAAGTCTTTTGATCATATTTCCATAAACTACACTTGTAGCATATATGCCAATATTAATCTAGTCTATGCCCCTTTTCATTCATAGGATTGTTGCATGAACTCAGACTGAAAGATTCATCTTTTTTTCTATAAAGAGTTGAATATGAGATCTCCTAGAGCTTGCTCTCTCTAGGTGCATAGTGAAAAAATAAAGGCGCTGGCCCTCTAGCCAGAGGCACTAAAACAGATACTTCATGTTCGGGACACATTTGTGCAGCAATTATTTCCGAGATTGGTCATACCCATGCTGTACATGAGATGTGCAACGGGTTTGGGCCTGTGCTGTATCCTTGCCTATCGTAATGGCTGATGTGTGTAAGCCAATGCTCTTTTTGCCTACAGAGTGTTTCAAAGTGGAATTGTTTAAAAAAAAAAAAAAGGCACATGAACATTTCAAACACTGATGCCTGCCTTCTTTAGAGAAACAATGAGATTCAGGAGCTCCTCAAACCAAGGAAATTCGTAGCGGAATGACCAAGTACCCACACAGACACAGAATGAGAAAATTGTGTAGCACATTCATATTTAATCTCCTTATCTCCATTAAGAACTTGTCCACAGATGTCTTCGACGTACCATGATAAGAGATTTCTGTACAAGGATAATTTGAAACTGTCTAGGATGGTCACTCTTGCCTCCTTCCTCCCACTTCTGAAATGTTAAGTTTTCCGATGAAAAGTTGGGAAGGATGAGTGTCAGCTTATTTCCTGATTTATTAGTATTTGATCCAGGATCATCCCGTTTAATTCGCTTCAGGAACCCACACCACTCTCCATGATCCCGCTAGATACAAAAATGATGTGAGTAACCCACGCCCTCTTACACAGAAACCTCTTTCATCAATCTATATGTTTTGCAAAAGTCCATTACAAGTGTATTACCACTATAAAGCTTATAGTTACCCTAATAACCCAGTGTGATTCCAAGGTCAACCTACTTCACCTTTTTTGATAGTAAATCTAGATTAATAAAGTATCAAAATGAATTTTTTTGTTTAATGGAAGCATACAGCTGTCATTGTTCTCTCTCTCACTCTCTCTCACTCTCTCTCACACACACACACACACTCACACACATTGTTCTCTTCCTTCTGTATAGTATAAAATGTACGCAAAAGTAATGATGCACTATTTAGTATGTTCGGGAGGCACTATAGTATATATTATGTGCACCGTTTACAAAGTACACAAACAGTTAGTAGTAACTCATTCTACCTGGAAAGGATGTCAAAATTCTCACACCCAATCCTAAGGGCTGCTAGCACTGTTCAGTACAGCTGCACCTCTGTATCCTGTGGGATCGGAGCAGACACCAGAGTCTCCCCAGGGTAAGGGAGCATTCCCTTACCCTATATAGAACTCTGCTAGCCCCAACTCTGCTAGTCTTTTCAGATGTGCACCAGCTCCTGAGCTGGTGCAGAACTGAGGAGGTCGGCGTCAGGCTCCATGGCTCCAGAAGGGGCACAGAATTCGGCAGCAGTGAACACAGCATGGCATCAGCATTGGAGAGCTTAAGATTTGCCTGTTAGTGCCTAATAATAAGAGTGGGTCTTAAATCAAACTCACTCCTTTTATCATCATTTAAATCTATATCATATGTAACACTTTAGGAATTCTGCATCTCTTTCTACCTTTCAGTCTCTTTGACCCCCATAACTATGTCTATTGCTTTCATTCATCCATCACACTAAAATATGACCCATCACACTAAACAAACAGAGGGGTTCAGTGAGCTGCAAAACAATGTTTTTAGCTCTGCATTTTCACTATAAAGAATGGCCACAATAAATTCTGCACAGTTAATGCCCATTCAAGAGACCACCACAAGTGTATCTTTTTCTACTAGGTCACATTCCAGTTCCTAATGTATTTAAGCAGGGGTGTCAAACATAAGGCCCGTGGGCCAGATGCAGCCCTTGGAAGCTCTTTTTCTGGCCCCCACTATAATTTGGGCTCTCCCAGAGTCACCCTTTCAGCTGCACTGCTTCTGTCGAAGCTCTGGGAGGGCGAGATGGAAGGAGGCCTCTTAAGGCAAGGAATATTATGGGGTAAGGGCAGACAAGAGGGGTGAGAAAGGGAGAAGCTGCCAGGGTGCTGGGAGAGCCCAGTTATCACTGGGGCTGCCCCTTCAGCTGTGCCACTTCTGCTGAGGCATCATGTCGCAGACCACCTCTTAGCCACTGAACTACAAAGTGATACCGCCACAGACATAGCGCTACTAACAGGGCAACCCATGTGATAATTGGGCTGCCCATATCCTGAAACTATTATCACGTTTTGCACATTTTCTCTTCTTTCATTTGCAGCTAATTAGTTTCTATGTGGGGGGGAAAAAGTGCTTATTTCTGGCCAACATCTGCTTAATGACATCATTTTCCCGCTTAATGATGTCACTTCCAGTCCTCAGCAGGTGCCACAAATACTGTTCGGCCCACTAAGCAAATCTGACACCCCTGTTTTAGACCAGTCTATGTTGTCAATTGTTTTGTTTTTAATATTAAGGATATTAACCAATGTATTTCATTCACTCTGGATTTTTGCTGGTCTGAGACCGTAATAAAAGATTTGATTTGATTCACTCTGGAAAAAGAATATGGTAACAGTATTTTACACACCAGTTGAAAGTATTTTCATGAGTAGTTTCAGGGTGTTGAACTAGGTACAGCAGGGTCTGAAGTTGTGTCCTAGCATTCCCAGGAGAGGATCAATGTCATCTGTGAAGTTTGGAAGAGATCCCATCTAAGCTAAGACATGCTTTTCATTCTGTCAGAGGGATAGCTTTTTGCAGCAAAAACAACAGAGGTGCATGCAGCATCTTAATGACTAAAAAAATGTAATGTGCCCTTCTATCCATGGGGATCCATTCCTGGGACCCCTCCATGGATACGGGGGACACCTGTATTAACAGCGGCCACCTGTGCACCTCTTCCCACCTGCCCATTAACATCTCTAAAGGCTAGAAAACTTATTTCAATATAAACTTCTGTAAATTAGATTCTACATACAGGCAGATCCCTGTACCCGCAGATCTAGTATCCATGGTTTCCATTATCCACGGATTGGGGGGAGGCCAGTGCACAAGTTAATGTTCTTTAAAGGCTTAACAGGAAGTATTTCTTGCTTTATACAGGTTGCTATAAGCATTCAAGCTTACAGCATGACAAAAGCAGGCAGCCTGAATGTCTGATGAAACTAGACTGAACGCTAAGCAGGACGTGGAAGTTAACTGCTTCCTGCTTAGTGTGAGTTCATTCAAGCTGCTGGCAGTCTGCTCTCATTGCGTTAATTGGTGCATGCCCCCCCCCCTCAATCCATGGATAATTGAAACTGCTTATGCTGAAATAAATTTGCTAGTTTTCACAGTGCTACAAAACTCTGTTATTTTTCATTCTGTTATTGGTTTTCTGGGATGTTTGTACCACTGAAACCACACGTTCCTAGACAGGTTCTGTGGGCAACTACTACTGACATTTTTTTTTAGTTAAGCTCAGCCACGACATAAATACACATCACAATTTTTTTGCACCAAAAACATAACAGTACAAAAACAAATGCAGTCATCTTCTCTGTGTTATACATCATCCCCGTCATATGAACTAAAACTGCTTCTTCGGCTGCTTCCTTTGGAGGCTGCGGGAGACACAGAAGATAAAAGCGGATCCGTCCCAAAGGGTGATATCGTATCTTCCAGTAAGATCTCGTCTAACCTTTGTTCTTTCAAAGCCGCACTAAAAGACAAATCTGTGAAGTGTGAGAGTGGATCAGAAAAGGCTGCAGACGGATCACTGAGATCAGAGCGTTGTTCGAGGGCCACTGCCAGTTGTTGAGGATAGTCCACTGAATTATCTTCTGGGTATGCCTGCTGTTTCATGAGGTGGTTTGCTAAGTCGACCGTGCTGATTGAAGACATGATGGGCAATCCATGGGCTCGCACCTGTATTTCTAGTTCCTGTGATTTGAGAGCAAAAAGTTTCAGACAATCACTCTAGAAGGTCAACGGACTGTGTTTCACTATAAGCTGTATACAATAGCATAGCTAGAGGCAGTGAGGTATCTAGGTAAAATTGAACCCATGGCAAGCGCTCAAATTGTTCCCCTGTCCAAACAGAGAAGGGGATATCATGGGGTAAGAAGCCAGCCCTGTCCATCCCACCAAGTGAGTTTATTCAGCAGACTACACAGAGAAGGGGAGATCAGGAATGAGAAGCCAGCCCTTTCCATCCCACCAAGTGAGTTTATTCAACAGACTACACAGAGAAGGGGAAATGGGGGGGGGAGGGAGAAGCGAGCCCTGTTCTACCACGTGAATTTATGCAAAGATTTGCACCATTAGCTGTAGTACAGAAACACAACACTGGGTAGAATATGGGTCCATGCCCAGCACCCCCCCTTTAAGAGGCGCTCAAGGCAGATGTCCCCACTTGCCACAACCTAGTTACAACACTGGTTAGAAGAGGGCAAAATGGTAAGTATTGCAGGTGCCACAATGTGCCGGGTAAGCAGCACCCCTCACTCACCATGGGAGCCATTCCAGGCAGCGACAGCAACACGTAGGAGACAATGTAGCAATTCTACGCTACTTGGGAAGCACCCAAGGCTTAAGGCCTTGTTGCTTGCGGGAGTGCAAAGAGCACTGAAGGAAGTTGAGACTGGGGCTGATGTAGCAAGGAATCAGAGCAATGAAAGAGACACCAGGCATGGATTCAAATGTAGAGATGCCGGAGAGGAGAGCCGGAAGCGGGACAGAGTGAGATCAAGACAGAGTCTTGAAAGAGTCCTAAGAGAGTCCTGAGAGAGTCTTGAGAGTCCGCTCTCCGGCCAGCCTCCTCAAGCCTTTATTAACTCTCAAAACACATGAAGCAATACCGTGCAATACGGAAAGTTACTGAAGGTTTCTAAGATTACACTAGCTACAACTAGCTAGCTCTAGCTAACCACACACATTCATAACATCCTGTTGTTTACAGGCACTGGGCTCAGACTCAGCATATTACCAAGGCCAGCGTAGTGTGCTCCGGCCAAGCAGGCATGCCTGCGATTGTCACATACTAAAACTAAGCCCAGCGCCTGTGCATAATTACTACAAGACACCTTTTGGTTCGGCGAGCACCTGTGTATTGCTGCCCCCACCAGATACTCTATTGGCTATATGGAACTGATCTGGGTGCGAAACCTACATCATGACACAACGCTAACACCAGCAAATATTCTGAATTCTATTTTGACAATAGTAATTCCTATTGTAATACCTCCCATAACACTGACTCTTTAGTGCTGATTCACTAGCACACTTCATCCCAGATTGAGTCACAGCCATTGTAGCCAATGGGAACAGTGCATTCTGGGTAGGATGGAGCCAATCAGCTCCCATTTCCTCTAATGGCATCCCCTATCATACTATTTCAGACAACACTCAAAGAGGCCCATAGACTGCATTGATTATTGTCATTGTTTAGGTATCACAAGGTCACAGACCTTTTTTTCAAAGCATAAAAAGGCATACTGAAATCTTTAAGATTGGCCTGTTTTTAGTGTTTTGCTGTTACCTGGATTATGATGGCTACCACCATGTGCTTTGGCACCACATTGATTTGACTGGGAGAATTCAGCATATGCTTAATCCCTCTCATTGGAAAAAAAAAAAGCAGCAGTTCAAAGCATTTAACTTTGGTTAGATAGTGCCCTGTATTGAGTATTTAAAAGCGACCAATAAAAAATCCTGCCGGCATTTCCACTTGCTAATTAGCTACCCAAATTCAGGGATGCTATCTCGAAGCGGACCAGATACCTACCTCAATTAAATATGTTGTAAATCATGCTCACCATACTACAGAAAGCCAAGGGAAGATGATGTGTGTCTTAATTTAATGTGGCATTATGTGCCGTAAGGTAACGCAATGTCACAGACATTTTTTTTTTCAAAGTGTGAGAGAGTTCATTGGAATCTCCTGTGTTCAAACAGGGTTTTCTACAAACAGACAACATTCTTCCCCATGTGCACTGTGGATTTAATCTAGGAACAGTCAACATCAAGGCAGAGATTATGTTATTATGTTATTTTTCAAAAACACCTTAAAGCAATGGTTCTCACACATTTGGCACTGGGACCCACTTTTTAGAATGAGAATCTGTCAGGACCCACTAGAAGTGATGTCATGACTAGAAGTGACATCATCAAGCAGGAAAAGTTTTTGCAAACCTAGGCTGCAATTCTACCCACATTTACCTAGGAGTAAGTCCCATTGACTATCATTGTTAAAAGCATAGACATAGTAGCTTGTTAAAATCATAGGTCTGTAACATTTCCCCAAATGCAGTCACATACCATGGTAGCATCAAGTCTAATAGATGAAAAACAAAATATTGAAATGAATGGAGACCCACCTGAAATTGGCTCATGACCCACATAGTAGGTCCCGAGCCACAGTTTGAGAAACTCTGTCTTAAAGAATAGCAGACTCCTAACAGTCTGTCCGAGAAGCGTAGAACCTTAACAATGCAATAAATTTAATTTGCAGCCTTGTCCTCTCGTCACGTAAAGTGGTTTGGATGAGATGATGGGAAGAAAGATCTTGGTGGGTAACATTTGGTGTTGAAGATTTGGGGTGGGGGGTTGTTCCTGAATGGGTATGTTTTTTGTTTCATCTACAAACCTGAATTCGCAGCAGAAGTTGCTTGTTAGCCTGCTCTAATTTCTTCTGTCTACGTTCTAATTCCCGGGCTCTTTGTTGTTCTTTCTGTAGCCACTTGATATACTCCACTGATGCTTTTAAAATAGTTCCTTTGTTCCAGCGCATATCACTGCCGAAAGTAGAGATAACCTTTTCACAATTGTGCATGTCAGCAAAATTCATAAGAACATACAAAATCTTTTTACATTAATATGAAATAATGATTTACATGACCATTATTCACTCTTAGATATTATTGCGTCTGAATGGAAATTTTAATAGAATAGTTAAGAAGCCCTTATATAGTAAAATTAATCCCAGAATGAAAATAAGTGTCAAAAGAAAGTAATAAAGTGACTTTTTGTGGGAGAACTAAACGCAATATCACGATTCTACCATTACAGTTTTTATATTTTTAGTGAAAATTGCTTTTATTATTAACTTCAAGATTAAAATCTATGTGCAGTATTTCTGCATTAATGAACTAAGATGCATACATTACAGAGAATTTAAGCATAAATTTTTAAAGATCATTTCAAATATACTACTCCTCTTACCTGACTTTCTAATGAGGAAGCTTTTTATGCTTATTGGCAGGAAAAAAAAAAAAGTCTCACTTGATTGTGATCCTCACTGATGGTGCTACACAAAAAGCTGAGTTTAGCAACTATTCCATGTCATATTGTGAAACCCGTACAAACGAGGATCAAGGCAAACTCAAACAAATGCTTCTCCTAGGTATACAATGCATACGCCAATTACTGCTGCAGGAACATGTGCATTAATGCTACAGCAGTTCCCAAGTCATTCCTGTGAAACGCACCCATGGTTGTACTATGGCAGTGTTACACAAGTATGCCGAGGAACGACTGAGCACAGGAAGGTGCACTCTTGGCAACAAAGTGCCGTCACCTGCCTGCATGACATTACAGTCAGCTCACATCTTATGGAGGAGGATTCTGGTTCTGAAATCAGTGCATAAGGTGAAAACTGTGTATAGTTAAAATTACCATTAAACTCAAAAAATACATACTGTTTCTTTAAAAATTAAAATCACAGCACAAGAGACATGCAGAAACTCAGATGACCAAGGAAACAGCAGATTTATTCTCACATCTCATACTCGCTCTGGGGCATATACTTAGTGGAATGGCGGGTGGAATCACCTGCATTATTCAGACTGTTCTCTCTCTCTCGCAAAGCACATATACTTGAATTTGCACAACTAAAATGCACACATGAAGCCTGTATGTGCATTTAAAGTCATAGCAACAATAAAAGGGTAACAGAGGGCAGTCCGCTTTACCAGGGCCGCAGTGCCCGTCTCCAGAAAGCTGCCCAAGCAATGGTCATAATGGAAGTGCCATAAAGCACATCACGGTGGCCAAGCAGAGGCAGGTTCTGGTGTGGAGGCCTGTGCAGGCAGGCATGGTGCTTTGCTCCAGTCAGAGAGGTTCTGGGAGGCTATAGCAGTAGGTTTACCATCGAGCGGCATGGAGGCGTTCTGGAGTGAGGGAGGATGGGAAGGGCAAAATGTGACAGGGAGAGGTGGAGCAGGGATGGGTGGTCTGGGCCTGGGAGGGGCAGGGGCAGAGGTTGCGGCTGAATTAGATTACCTCCTCCCAGGCCCAATCCACTGACATGGGGCTGAACGTGCCTATGAGTGCCTATGAATGATTTTGCGGTGCAGACCTAAGTAGCCCCATAGCAGTCTTTCCCTGGAGCAAGGGAACAAAAGGTCCCTTGCCTCAGGGAGATCTCCAGCAGTCTCATTGCAGTTCAGATAGGGCTGTAAATAAGGGCAGACAGTGTACCAGGAAGGAATTGGAAAAGGATCAAGAGTAGTGACACTGTTGATGGCAGTATCCTGTATACATGCGTCCAGCATATGTGCATCCTGTATACAAGGCAAGTACTATGCCATTGAGCTACAGCCCCAAGCTACAGTTGAGACCACATAGACCCAATTAGGGCCTAAACAAACATGACCTCAGATTGCAATCACTTTCCTGTTGACCTGAGTCCTCAAGATTCTGATATGTGAAAAGTGTGCCACATTTTTTCTTATCATGCCTGCACACCTAATCCCATCACTCCAAATTGGGTCCACAAGCTGGTTTGACTTGATCTGCAATGCAAGAACGAGAAGCCCGGTGCATTTGATACATAACGTTGCCTGACTTTTCAGGGTGTCGGAAGTAATCTTCCCCAAATCTTTTGCAGGATTTAAGGATGATTCTTCCGTTATAAGAACGGGTATCAATTACGGAGGCAATAGGCTCCTTGTATGCCGATTAGCTAATCTTAGGGCGATATGGTGGGAGAAGCTGAGTCCATGAAAAAACATTATTCCCTCGAAGAGCCTATGATTGTATTACATTTCTCACTGGTGATTTCATTCAGAGTGGCTTGTCACACCAAGCTTGTACTTACGCTAGTCTCACACAGCTTTATACT
The DNA here is from genome assembly GCF_035046505.1 of Tiliqua scincoides. NCBI lineage: Eukaryota > Metazoa > Chordata > Lepidosauria > Squamata > Scincidae > Tiliqua > Tiliqua scincoides. The sequence continues at coordinate 13,246,566 of NC_089827.1, read as the reverse complement.
GTCAAAGAAATCCTTAATTTAATCAAACACTTCTTAGCTCTTAGAGGGGGAAAAAGGCAGGAGTGTCAACAGATATTTCATCCAAAGCCTCATGCCGGGCTCTACGGATGCGTAAATGAAAGGCGTCGTGTTTGTGCTTGTGGTGGTGAGAGCATCATAATTGTAACGCCATGTACCATTTAGACTCCATTGAGTGGTATTAGAAATCTATGGATGGAAGCCTAGGCAGTAAATAATAAACCAAGCAAGTTAATGCTAATACAGCTTTAGGATTTTAATCACGGCCTTATACCGCCAATGGGTTTGCAATCCCTTTGCAGGAGAAGGGCGCTGATCATTCGCTCAGCCCCAGTTGTGATCGGCACCTTGATCACAAAGGCTTGCATTGTGGTGACAATGCACAGAATGGCACGAGTGAGAAAAGCTCCGGTGGCACCCTGTGTGAGGCCATGAGGGCACAGCCAAGACCTTTTTAGTGTTCTTGCCTGGGACTTGCAATCCCATTAGAACAGCTTATCATTGCAGACCACTAGGGATCACTGGTGTCACTAGGGGGTGTGGAGGGTGCGGACTGCACCAGGTGACACACATGGAGGGGTGACACACTACTAGCCAAAATTTTTAAAATCTTGGTGTTTCTGAAAAATACTGTCATGTTGTATATTATTTGAAGAGTAATTTGATGTGAAATTCAATGAAACAAACTGCATTGAAATATCTCTATTCTATCAAATGTTATACCTAAAACATGAGTGGGGTGGGGCAATGGTGCACTGCCACGCCCACTGCCCAGGGCATTGCCCCACCCACTGCATGAGAGGAGGTCCATCATGGGGGTGACATGCTAGCCTCCCACACAGTATGATACAAACCGTAGTGACGACACTGCTAAGGCTCTAGTGAAATAGCTGACTGACATGGTGCATAGATCAACCAGTATCAGGCTTAACTCTGGTTCACTTTCTGTTGCCAGCTTCTTTTACATGCTATAGCATTTCATGATGCCATTTTGATGCATCTGGCAATGGTGGCTGATGCCAACGCACAAGGACCAACATGCTATTCACTCCAGGGGCATGTGGTGCAAAGATGGCAGGTTAGGCAAGATTTCCCCACCGGCATCCTTTGAAAATCACTGCAGTGATCGCACCTGTGTTCCACTTGCTTACTTAGGTGCAAGTGGGTGGAATGCATACACAATTATTTATTTATATTTATACAGGTATTTATACACTGCCTTTCTTTGGTCGTCAGATTTCTCTTCGGACTTTAATCCAAGGCGGTTTACATAGGCAGGCTGTTCCAAACCCCTGTAGGGATTTTTACAATTGAATAGTTCTAGTCTTTCATAGAACTCCTCCTTCCAGTTGGATTCCTTCCCGGTCTGGCCTCTCTCTGGCCCTTCGCCTCCCATGCTCCACTTGACGGCAACTCCTCTCTGCCACCGAGGGTCAGCTCATTAGTATATCAGCGTGTCGTCAGTTCTCGGGTACTTCCGGTTGTTTCGAACTGGCAGCCTCAGATCTTCAGGCATACAAGGTGGCAGCTCTACCAACTGAGCTAGACCTCCTGCCGGGTTAGGCTGTGGCAATTTTTGGAGGACACTGGTGGGGTGGGCCTGCCTCACTTGCTAACCCTGCACTGCATCTCCCTGATTCACTCTACAGCAGTACCTTCCTGGGTCAGTTCCACACATTGCTACAAAGTTGGGACTCAGCACTAAAACTGCGGTGGCATCACCTTGACACAACCTGACCTTGACTGGCACAGCTGTACCAGGGATCTGTAGCTTTTCAGTAACTTTTCAGGCCTTTCAGTAGCTCATCTCTATTACTTTTCAGTAATACAGCGGACCCTCAAAGTCCATTTTAGTTGAAGGTTCATGATCAATGCTCCATAAATACAAGTGCCATTGTTTCATTAAGAGGCGGTGGCACTAGAAAAATTATAGCAATTGTGTGTGTTTGCATGCATATGTCTGGGGGGGCGGGGTTAGCAAGGATTTTTAGTTCTTTAATTCGGACTATATATGTCAGTTTCAGTATCAGAGAATCTAGCTGTTATACAAACCGTCAAAGGAGGAGCTATAGATTTTCCTTTTTAAAAAAGGATTTCTGGATCAAAAGGCTAAAAGACCAGTAACATATTCAAATTAGGATGTTAACACAGAATAGTGCAGAAGAGATGTAAGTCTGAATATCTAACTACAAATCCTATGCAACATAATGACTATATGCACTAAAAATACACCGTGTTCTCTGCATTTAAAAGATACTTTTCAGCAATATATAAAGACTGATCAGGTTTCTTTAAGAAAGGGGGGTTGATTTCTTTTCTTACGTAGACATACAAGAATAGTTAATTGAGACATTTCTGCTGTATCTTCATTCTGCTGTTTCAGTTCTACTTGCTAATAGAATTTTTGATGCAACCAATAAATTCATTTTTTTTCCATTAACAAGACCTTTTGATAGTCTACCAAAACTTCAGGATTTGTAGAGTATCATACCCTATCATTAGAGGTGGGTTTTTTTCGATAACAAAATAAAAACACATAACACAGCTTTCTGCAGTTCTCATTTTTGTAAAAGAAACAAAAAAACACACACACACAAAATCTGCAAAAAACTAAAACAATTCTCTAACGTATCTACATATTCTCTAACGTGCATGTGGCTTCATCTGCTGATGCTATACCACCTATATCATCTACCTAGTACACTTTTAAAGCGATTATAATTTATAAAAATGTGCCCTTGGAATAACAACATATTACACAGCTTTTTGCACTTTTAACTTTGGCAAACACAGATGGAACTTACTTTTGAATAGACATGTCTAGGATTGATCTCAAATCATAACCAAGGATTGCTATCAAAGAAAGCTAACTTCAGACGGGGTGTTTTTGTTTTTTAAATACAGGCTTTATCTTCTTCAGGGTTCCAGATTAATGTTCACCCTTGCGAATGGGCATCAGAAATCGTGCAGGAGGACAATCCGTTGCAGGGGTGGGGAGCAACAGATATATGGCCAAAAGGTCAAGGATAGACCTGTCTCTGCCTCCATCAATTCTTGGCTCAAAATTTCCCCCTTTCCAAGCTGTTTTTCTTTAAAGAATCAATAGCATCAAGTCTGACCCATTTGTGTGTAATACATAGGTCAGCAGTTCCCAATCTTTTCAGCACCGCAGCTCACCGCATCCTCTGCAGTGGGTCACGATGCTGCTGGGCAGAATGATTCGCCAGATGCATCCAGAGACCCCCTGCCAGTTCACGCTGGGCCAGCGACCCACTCTATTTGCTTCTGTGGGCCTCAGAACGGCCCACAGAAGCATCCAAAAGCTAATGCCGGTCAATCTGGAAGTTACCTCCAACAAACAGAAGTAGCTTTTGGATGCTTCTGAGCATCCATTCTAAAGACCACAGAGGCTAATAGAGTGGGTTGCCAGCCCAGTGCGACCCAGTAGAGGCATCCGATAAGTCATTCTGGTCATCGGCATAGCTGGACTGCCACCTTTCCCTTAGATTACATTAGATGACTTGTTCTTGCAAACTGAACTGACGGCACTAGACATCTTAGGACTATAACACCTATTTCTGGAGGGCAGGAGGTCTGGTCTAGAGGGTTGAGCCTCCGTTTGCCTGAAATAACATTCGAAGGTCGCCAGTTCGAGGCCACCGGCACCGTGAATGGTGAAACCTTGAAGCAGCTGACAAGCCCAGTCGAGTTATTCCACCTGCTCCTGAGAGATGAAGGAGCTGCTTGTCAGCCTGCGTGGGAGGAATCTGGAGGCCAGAATGTGATACCAGATCATAAAAGATCCATCTGAAATGTTGTGGTTCTTGAAAGACAGAACCTTCTTCAATTGTAAAAATCCCTAAGGGGATTTAGAACAGCCTGCCCGTGTAAACTGCCTTGAATTAAAGTCTAAGGAGAAATCTGATGTCCAAGAAAGGTGGTATATAAATGCCTGTATTATTATTATTATTATCATTATTATTATTATCTCTCACCATGGGCGCAAAATGGCATTAGCTTAGATACTCAATTATTGGAATATCTTACCATGCAAACCAGCAGAACTCTCTACCTTCACCAAATATCAATAGACTCAAACCCACACTATAGGCTCTAGATGGCACAATAGGCAGGAGAAATATAAAACCAAGCCGACCAAGTTAACCCTGACATCTGGCCAATCCATTTTATGTTTTCCTCCTCTCTTTGCACTTAAGCTGTTGAAACAATGACAGAAATGACAGCTGAACTCACGGATCATTAGACTTTGGAATCAGCGTGCCAAGCTCCTTGATCCGGTAATTAATGTTGTATCTCCTTCTCCTTTCAACTATGAAAACAAGAGATGATGATGGTGAAAACAGAATGTTGTCAGAACAGAGAAATTTACTAGCAGACTCTGAAACAGTTTTGGGATATATGATATATTATAAAGCCATGAATCTAGCTATAGTGGCCCAACAGTGTAACATCTGAAAATGCGGGATGAAAACAAAATGGTTAATTTAACTGCAGGACCACTTTGAAAGTAGAGGGATGAGCATCCTAAAACAGACACTTCTTTAAAGCAAGGGGATAGTTAGCACTTGGTTGTGACATCTACAAAGCCTTAAAACCTCAAATGGGATCATGGGTGACCCAATCCACCAGTGCCACAGCACTGCCCTGGCAATGGCCATCACAAAAGTGCCATAAAGTACAGAAGGCTGTAAGTTCCACCCCAACTGGCAGGGTTGGGGCAAAACAGGGAGGTGGAAGGTGGTGCAGGGGCAGGGAGTGGGCAGGCCAAACCTAGGAGGGAGTGGGGATGGCAGCAAATGCTGCTGCCAGATTATATTCCCTCTCCCTGGCCCGATCCCCCGACATGGGGCTGCACGTTCCTGAGGCAGTGGTTTTGCTGGTGCAGGATTGAGTAATGCCATAGCAACTGCTGGGGTTTACCCAGAGGCAAGAGGTCAAAAATCCCCCTCCCTCAGGGAGACCACCAACAGCCTCATTACCCATGCTGCAACTGCTGCATCACGTCGCAGACAGTTTGGTTAGGATTGGGCTGTAATTCTACTCTTCAATTCCAACGTGATTATTAAGCCATTTCTGCCCAAAGTTGCATATACGCAACAGGGATCAAATGCGTACACCTGCGGGCTGGGTTAAGTGTGAGTTCACATAATGTTTGACACTATCGTGTGATACTTATGTTCAGTTCTATCCTGGGTGGGTGGAGGCACTGGCTGCTTGAGGCATTTGACACTGGTTGAGGACCCACAGCCATCAGAAGGTCCACCCTTCTGGGCAAATCCCTGAATCCTCCATTCAGCTGCTGCAGTTTTTCTCCCTCTGATGATGAAGAGGATGGGAGAAGATTTCTGCCCCCCATCACAGCCCAGGCTTGTCCCAGGGCCAGGAACCTGGTTCCCAAAGGGAGTTGGTGTCTGCTCATGCGTGTGACTTCACTGAATCATTGCAACCATTTTTCAAAAGCAGCACATAGTGCTTTTTAAATTCCTTTTTTTAAAAAACCTATAAAGAACAATTAATGCTAGGCAAGTGTTAAAAATACTCACTGAGGTTATGATTATCCTTTTTTTGTCTCTCCTTTGCCATTGCTCGTGTATCTGTTTCTGACAGAAAGGAAAACACAAGTTAACAGTCCAGGTCAGAGTTCCAGCCACAATTTGCCCCATGATGCGGCGGGCCTGTTTCATTTCATCACACAGAAGCTTCAAGGCAAAGCTTTAAGGTCGACTAAAGAAGGTTTTGTCACTTTGTTTCCTCTAGTTTTTTCAGCATGCGTATTTTTGAAAACATAGATTGTGATCAGGCGTTTATAGTTCTTAGAAACTCAAAACAAATGCAGTATTTAGTCATTTTGGAATGCTGTTGGCGAAGAGAAAAGCTTCTCAGTAACCTAAAGTGACTTTGAGTTCCATATCCCATCATGCAAGATTTAATCAGATTTCTAAAATACTCATACTGGGGGAGGAGGACTCCCCCCTTCGTTCTTTTTGAATTATACTGATAAACTTGTACATGGCTGCTGGCATTCTTTGGATTAATTGAATGTAACTTTTAAAGTTGTTAATCCATTAATGCTGATTTTTCCTTGAATAGATGTACTGTGAACCCTTAAGAGAGTCATTTGTGCCAACCTGGAACAAATTTAATGGATGTTAATGTAGTTATACTGTTGATCGGAAGCCAACATGTGTAAGGATAGGCTGTATTTCCTAAAATAATTAGACATGTTAGCAGCATGATGTTCAGAAAGATCATGGCTCGCAAATGACCCAGTGAGAGAGCACCCCCACATCGCAGGCATCACCCATTGTGCAGGATGTTCTGTCCTGGGAGAGGAGATCAAGTTATTACAAGCCAGATGAGAACAAAATTAATCCAAGTATTTCATTTTGTAAGTTCTTCAGTCCTCCACTCCCTCGGGGTTTCTGCAAGAGGGGTGTGCTCCCCTTGGTATCCAAATCCTTCCTGGGGAAGGAAGGCTTCAACAACCAGGATCCTCTCAAACAGGCCTCAGAGTTCAGTGGTGGAGAGGGTTGCTTCACCCCCTTCTTCCTCATCCACCTGGCTCCTTCCCTGGGCTTGCCCTAGCCCTGAGGTAGCAGACACAGAGCCTCCCTCAGGTAGCCTGTCCAGAGATCTCTCATCACTAGTTATGAGTATCTTGTGAAGCCCTGAGCCCTTCTCTTCCTGGGCTGTCTCTCTCCCATCCCCATCATGAGCTCCACCTGGTCCAGTCTTGGGAGAAAGGACCAGCATTGTCCCAGAGTAGGGGAGCCCTCATCCTGCAAGGAGCAACTAATCCTGTGCCTTGATGGTCCAGGGGTCAGTTGGCAGACTGGATGTACAGCCATGTACAACTCTCCCCTGACAGAGTTGTGATGGGACAATTGGAGTGCCTGAGACATTGGGACAATTCTGGAAGTTGATATGTTCTCTTCCCCCCCCCCTTATCAATTAAAGTCAAGATATAACTGACTGAAAGCACATGGTGGACCCTCTTTATCTGTGATTTCAGAACCAGCAGATTTGACTCACCACAGGTTCCAAACCCAAGGTGGAAGGCCTCGCCTGACCTCCCGGACACAACCAGACGTGTCTTCTAGTTACATCCAAAAGACTTTCTGAGGCTTGGGGAGGCCGCACATGGCCTGTGGGTATCAAGATACCACTGTAGTTCCATCTCAGACAATGAGCCACTCTGAGCATGGTACATATCTGGGATGGGAACTGATCAATTATCTTGAAAGATAGGCAAGATATAAATGTTACAAAATGAACCAACAGTCACAATATCTGTGCATTGATTTTTGGCCCTCCATCAGGAATCAAATGAACAGGTCTTTCTTGCTTCTGAAATCTGCTCAGACTCAAGCTCAGAAGACTTCCAGGGGGCAAGTGGTTCAGGTTGTGCTCAAGACTGGACCAAGGCCATTAAATAACCCCTAACACACTTCAACCACCCAGTCATACGTTTAAGGATTTGGGTGTGACGATGATTCTATTTCTAATCCTATAGACCAGGGGTCGGCAACCTGCAGCTCTAGAGCCGCATGTGGCTCTTTCAGCTGTCTGCTGCGGCTCCTCCTGGTGAAAGTGGCAAAGGGGGTAACAGGAGGCACCTGTGCTGGGAGGGCAGGCTGCTTCCCTCCACCCCCTGAGCTCACTGCCCTCCTCTCCCTTCACCCCCACCTGCCCCACATTGGTTTCCCTTTTCAATTTTGCCGGCTCTGCAGGCTTAAGCTCCCTGTTTTTCCCTTCCCCAATTCTCCAGCAGGCTCAGCCAATCAGCATCCAGCAGGCTCCTGGCTTTTTCAGTTGGAATGGCTCAGGGCCCTTCACTGGCAGACAGACCAGCCAATCCTGAGCCTCCCTCCTTCTCAGCCATTGCCAGCCCTTGCAGTCCGCCTTTCCCTGAGCAGGTCCCCACTCAGTGCAAGGAGAGGCTTTTCCTCCACAGCTGAGGAGACATCCTGTGTGTCTACTCAGTTGTAAGCCCCATTACAGCAGATGAAGCTTACTCCCAGGAAAGGGTGCCTTGGAACCAGTGGGAGCCTGTGCAGGTCTGTTCGAGAATAAGCCCCGATGTAGTCCCTGGGCTACACCCAGGAAGGTGTGGAGGGCTGTAGCCTCAGCCTCCTCCTGTGCAGGTCTACTCACAAGTAAGCTGTAGTCAAGTGGGGCTTCCTCCCAGGAAGGTGTGGAGGGCTGCAGCCTCAGCCCCCTCCTATGCAGGTCTACTCACAAGTAGTCAGTGAGGCTTCCTCCCAGGAAAGTGTGGAGAGGACTGCAACCTGAGAGCTCCAACCAACTTGTCTGCTCAGAAGTCCCATTGTAACCAATGGGGCTTACTCCCAGGATAGTGTGGAGAGGGTTGCAGCCTGAGTGAGGGAGGGCAGGCAGGGCAGAAGCTGGCCTGTGGCTGCCCCGGCTTCTTCTCTTCCCCACCTCTGGAGTCTGTGTCCTTTCTTCCTTCCAGCAGGGTGTCTCTGGAAGGTGGGGGGAGTTCTTTAGTATCCATGTAAGATAAGCAGATGTCATAACCACCATAGGTATTGGAATCCTGGAAGATCTGGTGAGGAGGCAGATGTGGTGTCAGCAGTGGCCCCTTTAAGGGTAAGGCCTGGGCATCCAGCAGAGTGTGCTGCACAGCTGCAGCCACTTGAAGGCAATAGGGCCCTCAGGGATATAAGGAGCACCTGAGGCAGGAAGAGGGGTGTGGGTTGGAGACTGACTGGGCTTATTGATTTTGACTTTGATACTCTGACTGACTTTGGAATCTGACCTTGGACTGTGACTTGGCTTATTGACTTTGGACTCTGCCCTGGATACTCTGACTGACTTTGTGACTAATGGACTGCTGGAGACACTGGAGTTTGAAGTGTGGATGCTGTGCCCAAGACCTGCTGAGGACCAAGGGTCTGCTGTAGTGGTGGGAGGCTGCTGGCAGGAGAGAGGACCTCTGCAGGTTGAACAGGTGAGCTACCCTGGAGGTGGTGTCCAGCAGGATTGCAGGGCAGAACCAGGGTCATTTGTTGGAGGAAAGAAGGGGAGCTAGTTTGCTTAAAGTGGGCATAATTCTCCAGGCAGAGAATGGCCTTGGAATCAGGCAAAACACCATAGAGGACCAGGCGTCTGAAAACACAGGACAAGAATGTATGACAAAATTAACTAAAAGCTACAAGAGGGGGCTACATTATAAAAATGAGGCCTATAAGAGCATAAAGGTAAAAAAAAAACTATATATACAGTCATCTTCATTTTAGATGTCAAAAGGGTTTTGTGGCTCCTGAGGTATTTTTTCCTCTGGAAAACAGGTCCAAATGGCTCTTTGAGTGTTTGAAGTTGCCGACCCCTGCTATAGACATTCGCTCAATTGGATATGCTGTAAGAACCAAGCTCTAGAACCTTGGAAAAGCTAGGTTCCCACTTGCCAGGAGAGTGCTATGCATGTATAATAAACACACCATGAGGACGGACAAATGAACTCGTGAGGTCGCTCCAGTGCCGACCTGATGCTGCTGGGGGCCAGGATAATAAAATGCCACCCCCACCAAGGAAAATTCCCCACTCACCCCGCTGGTTGCATCTGGAGGCCTTCTGAAGGCTAGAGAGGCAGCATGCAGCTTCTAAGACCTTCTAAGCCCTCCACAGAAGGGCTTAAAACATTTCTTCTAGTTTTTCAGAGAAAATCAGAAGTGACGTTTTAAGGCCTTCTGGAGGCATTAGAAGGCCTTCTGGGGGTTGGGTAGGTTGCACGTGGCCTCTCTGGCCCTGAGAACGCCTCTGGACAGGCAGTGATCATGGGTGGCCCTCAGGGCAGGATGGGTAGGTGGGTGGCAGCGTCCCCCCAGCCATGCCTCCCTGAAGCATTTATACCCATAGACACCCCCCCCCCGAGTATCCCATTGGGTCACTCCACACTGGCTATGTCACATGAACAGGGTTTTTGGCATTTGTTTTTGAGGCCAGAGAACGTGTGTTCAGACCAGTTCCACCACATTCAGAATGCATGAACCCTCCACGCATCACAACTATCTCCATTGAAATGTTCTCCAACAGCAAGCATTACTATTTTGCAAAACCGTAACACGACACCAACCTCTCAGAGTTACATTACCTGTGATTTCTCTTTTAACAGGCAAATTAGACGTGCAGGAGGTGTCTGTAAGGCCTATACTGGCAGCTGGCATCCCTTGGTCACTGTTGTATATATCCAGAATGCTACTTGAAAGCTTTAGGAAAAGGGGGAGGGAGAGAGAGAGGGAGAGAGAGGGAGAGAGAGGGAGAGGGAGAGAGAGAGAGAGAGAGAGAGTTAGGGGGTGAGGAAATCCGAATAAATGCATGATTTTGTAAGGTGAAAAGCATATGTAGACACTTATGAACAAAATTCCATTTCAGATGCGTCTTCATGTCTTAATCGCAGCGGGAGCAGCAAATATGCATCTAAAGACAGACTCTGCCCTTATCTTGTATAAAATAAAATTAAATGTTAGGGGTCAAAGACTGCCATTGTTCTGTATGCAGAAACTTGAGTGAGCCTGATGTGAGTTTTATATGCAGAATAATGCCTGGTTATGGCCCCTGACGTCTGATTTTGAATTAATGCCATCGCATATTTTCCAATAACAGGATTACTGCAACTACACTTCAAATATGAGTTAAGTTGAAAGGGAAAATAACCTTGCTGGTCTGATTGGGGACCCAAGTGAATTCTTAACCATCTCCCTGAACTCCAAATCCATTCCTCAAATTGTTTATGCTTCTTACGGCATATAAAGCTCAAGATGGGGCGATACAAAACATTTTAAAACGGGGCTGGACAGAGCACTGGAGACTAGGCTGCGGGTAATTTGCCTTACAAGGGCAGCAGGATGGATGTGAAAAAAGTCGGGTACATCTGCTCTGATGTTAGAACAGTTCAGTATGGTTGTTCATTCCTTTCTAATGTGTAATGTGAAAGCCGCCAAAACAGAGACTTAAGGTGTTGGCTAGCCTTCGGAGGTTCCCAAAGCACTTTCAAAGTTACAGTGTCCTTGCCTGACGTACACTGACACTGAATGAAAGTTTGGTCCCCGTAGAGCAGTAGTTCCCAAACTATGGGTCAGGACCCACTGTTGGGTCACGACCTGATTTGTGGCGGGTCGCCAAAGGTTGATGGAAAGATCAGATATCTAATTGCCTCAAGCCCTAGGGCTATTCAAAAATCAGATATTGTAGCTGTAATTACCCTGCAAAGAACTCAGCTCCTGCAGTTTGCAAGATAGCTGCTAATTGCCCTGCAAGGAGCTGACCTCCTGAAGTTTGCAAGCATTCGTAGATATAAGGAGATAAATGTTTGAGGGTCTTTTTCCTGGTTACTATTGCTTATAAATGAATGAATGAATGATTTCTTTTTAGAACTCATTTTTTGAGTTCTGGTAAACCTAGGTGGGTCCCAGTACTAGGGTCTTTGCGCCCTGGACGATTGTGCCGTAGTCAAATGCATCCCAGCCATTGGTGTCCCTGCACATTTGCATCTGGCGTTTTTTTGTGTCATGATTATTTGCATTCCACTATAACTGGGCAACAAACCCCATGTTAAACAGTGGACCCTCCTATAGATAGATTTACTCCCCATGAACTTTAAAATTATGTTTAAATCCAGTGGATTTATATTTATATCTGCTAAATAATTATAAAGTTTCAAAATTTCTTATTTATATTTTATATTAATTCTGATGCGCAAAGGAGCTCATTTTTCCAAGAATTGCACATTATGTGTCAAAGAGCTGCTTGTGGCTCGCAAGCCACAGTTTGGCCACCCCTCCTATAGACAGACACCCCCATTGTTTACATTGTGAGTGCCAGTTAGGAGCCCCATATGTCTTCCTGCCAAGGCAGTGTCAGAAATTTATTTCCAGCTTCTTTTGTTTTAATGGCGATAGATCTTAAAGAATGTTCAAAATTCGGTTCAATATTACTCAAGAGCGAGCAATGTTTAATATGCAGGATTTGAAAGCTAAGCACATTCCCCACATAAGCACCTTTATTTCATTCCTGAGTAGTAAGACAAAAAGATATTCTTGTGCTCATGATTTAAAAAAAAACACATTTGTTCTGTCTTCTTTCCAATCATTCCTTAACTGAACAATGACAATTGAATTTACATGCACATTGGAGACTATTCTGATTTGATATTTGTGTAAAATAAATGCTGACTCCTGAAAACTATGTCAAACTAATGATTTTTTTAACGCCCAATCCTATTCAACTTTCCAGTGCCAATGCAGCAACAGTGCAGTCCGGAGGTAAGGGAATCAATGTTCTCTTACCTTGAAGAGGACTCTGTGACTGCTCCCACCACTACGGGATGTAGCACACGTCCAATTGACACAGCTGCATCAGTGCTGGAAAGTTGGATAGCTTCCGGCCCTTCATGATCTAGAGTCCTCATTTAATGCACTCGGAGATCAAGAAGAATCTCATACATGTATACAAGCCAAGCACACTGGGTTTAGTGGTATAAAGTATGAAATGATAGCTATGAATAATATTAATTTGTGTTCTTATTTACATGCAGAGAGACATTTATTAAACCCAAGGATGAGAGCAACCTACTTCACTCCAATCAGAGCAGTAATGCACTGACCCAACACCTGGTCATGTAACGATGTCCCATGAAGTCACAATGTCACTTCTGGGTTCTCTTCGGAAGAGAGGGTGCTTGCTGCAAAGCTGCCAATGCCTCCTCCATAACTAGAGCACTGGTTGGCAACCTTCAGTCTCGAAAGACCATGATATAAGCCTACAGCACCCGGTATTCCCAGGCGGTCTCCCATCCAAGTACTAACCAGGTCTGACCCTGCTTAGCTTCCGAGATCAGACGAGATCGGGCATGGAACGACTATGGTATAAGCCTACAGCACCCAGTATTCCCAGGCGGTCTCCCATCCAAGTACTAACCAGGCCTGACCCTGCTTAGCTTCCGAGATCAGACAAGATCGGGCATGGAACGACTATGGTATAAGCCTACAGCACCCAGTATTCCCAGGCGGTCTCCCATCCAAGTACTAACCAGGCCTGACCCTGCTTAGCTTCCGAGATCAGATGAGATCGGGCATGTGCAGGATAACTTAAAAGTATATATAACTAGAGCAGAGCCTGGGGCAATCATACACCCCCACTTGGCGTAGCTTTCATGGGGAGGTGCCCCTCAGCCTCCATCCTAGTTTCGACTCTGATTCAAATGTGTGTGAAACTTCCGTTTTGGAAAATGTATTCCTTGCCCCACAGGATGTTTCGGCATAGAGAGCACTCAGCCTGTGGCACTCTTGAGCATGAATAGTGAAGCGAATCTCTTAAGTTGGAGGGGAAGGATGAAGCCATTGCTCAGTGGAAGAGCATCTGCTTTGCAAGCAGGAGGTCCCCGATTGAATCTCCACCATGTACAGGCAGAGCAATGAAAAATTCCTGCTTTAAATCCTGGAGAGCCATGGACAAGTGTGAACTAGACAGATTAGGGGACATCAACTAAGGATTCTAGCTCAGCCTAGGAGAATCAGACTAGATGATCTTCATTCTCCTTCTGTCCTTGAGACAATGCCTACACTGTGGCTGTCTTGGAGGTTGGTAGCAAAATCACACCAAGATTGTGATTGCGTGGAGAAGTTGGGCAGCATACATTCTTCACACTATGACCCTAAATCAGGGGTGCTCACACTTTTTTGGCTCGAGAGCTACTTTGAAACCCAGCAAGGCCCGGAGATCTACCGGGGGGAAGGAAGCGTCTGACAGACACCCCCTTTAATGTATGGAACCCCTGCTGGAGTCTACTCAGTTTCGTCAGTTTTGTTGCTGCATGCCTGAAGAGCAGCTAAAGTGTCAGTTTCAGTGTCAGTTTAGCTAAATATGTCAGTTTCATCTAGTCACTAGACGAAACTGACATATTAACAGTTTGGAGAGACAGGGCTCCGCGATCTACTCATTTTGCCTCGCGATCTACCGGTAGATCGCGATCCACCTATTGAGCACCCCTGCCCTAAATGAATAGGGTTGGCTTTAAGCTCCCAATTGGGCCCCGTGCCTAAGGGGGCCCAACACTGGGGCGATCTACTCCAGTCTCGTATACAGTTTTATATTAAAATGTGCTTAGATTCATTTGGTCCATTAATTCACATGTACTTTTTAAGCACATATTTTGATGGCTTTCCATTCTACCATAGAGAGCGAAAGTCTATAATAAATTTTATTCATCTCTAAGATTCTACAGATCTTGACTGTGAACCTGGGGCCCTGCAGAACATTTTTCCATTTGGGCCCTGCAGCTCCTAAGGCCAACCCTGAATGTGAAGTAATAGAGTACTCCTAACCTGCCCCACAAAGGTGCTATGAGATTAAAAGGATATCACTTCTTGGGTTGTATCCTAATGTCACACAGACCAAAGCTCCTTCAGATTCACAGAAGTAGGGGTGTGCTCATGGAAGGACCCCTTGTGTGAGTGCAAATTTCATTCTGCAGGCAAGAGGAGCTTTCACTGATGAATCCATGATCTGTGCTACATTAGGTATAACCCCTCATTAGGTATAACCCCTCATTTGATGTTCTGAGGACCTCAGAGGAAGACTGGATACAAATAAATGATGATTTTAATTCACTACTATTACTTGTATCTATCTATCTATCTATCTATCTATCTATCTATCTATCTATCTATCTATCTATCTATCTATCTATCGTTACCCTGCACATGCCTGATCTCGTCTGATCTTGGAAGCTAAGCAGGGTCAGGCCTGGTTAGTACTTGGATGGGAGACCGCCTGGGAATACCGGGTGCTGTAGGTGTATACCATAGTCTTTTGAGACTGAAGGTTGCCAACCATCTATCTATCTATCTATCTATCTATCTATCTATCTATCTATCTATCTATCTATCTATCTATCTATCTATCTATCTATCTATCTATCTACATCTGAAGTCCCTACAGCAATGTATAAGAAGACAAAAGGATGAAGTCTTACCAAATAGAGAGCTAGCATCTGTGAAAAACCTTACAGCCCAATCCTATGCATGTTTACTCAGTCCCATCATAACCAGTTGGGCTTACTCTCAAGTAAGTACTCACAAGACTGCATCCTTAAAGAGTTATATACAAGTAAAATAACAAATCGGAAGAGGTATAAGAACTTATTTCTTCAGCACAGACATGAACATATCTTATGATACCTTCTTTGTGGGGAACAATATTCTCAACCCAAGTGAAAAGCTCTGTGATTTAAGAGGCAAACAGATCAAGGACCAGATCACGCAACTGAAGTTGCATGACTTCAAGGAGCAAAGTTAACTTAAAATCAGGAAGTACACTATCTTTACACTCACCAAAGTCAGATCAGTGCCCATAAACTGAGTCAGGCAGACTCCGTCCAAACACAACTGAAAACAGAAAACACTCCTGGCAATATAGTCACTGAAGAACAGGACACTTTAAATATACATCCTTGCAAACGATGCCTTCAGAGATGGTACCTTTCACATCAGTGCATTGTGCTATCTTCACTGTTCTCTCTCTCTCTCTCTCTCTCTCTCTCACACACACACACACACACACACACACACACACTCACACACACAGACCCCTCCCCACTGTAAATCATTTGACTCTGTGCTGAACCACACTAAATGATTAACACAGCAAATGGTTAACTAGCTATCTAACTATACTTCAGCAATACAAGAGCATGTATAATTGAAGTGTCAAAGAAAGTGAAGGAAAGCAGGATGTAAGTAACCCAGTTAGATTCCAGTAAGGATTTGTGAAAGGACAATCACATTGCCTTAATAGTTACATCAGAATACTGTACGCATTTTCATTCTTTTCTAACCTTGGCATCTTGCTGCAAGACCGCACATGCAGGTTCATCATTCAATGTCTGAAACATCAGGTAATAGCCTGTGTGTGTGTGTGTGTGTGTGTGTGTGTGCGCGCGCGCGTGCATGCGTAAAATAGCCATCAGAGTTCCAACACAGCAGACAAATTCTATCAGTTCGCATCAAATCAAACATTACCCTTTGAACGGACGCCGTTCACACACACAGCTGTAAATCCTGGGGTGATGAAACATGCATGCCTGTATGCATGTGGGAAATCAGTCCTAAGATTCAGGCTTTTCTAAGTCTTCAGTGGGAGAGTGTCTAGCTCCTAAGGATTGATTGAGAACTCCTCTCATGGTGATTGAGAGTCCAATCCTGTTAGGCTGCTACACCATCAGAATTTGGGTTCTGGCAGTTCAGGGTGCTTTGCGGCTGTATAGAGCACAACCTGGATGCCAGCGCAGGCAGCAATTAGATGCACATCAGTGGCCCACCAAGGAGACCTTGTAAGTCAGCACAGGGGGAGGCAGAGGGAGGCGGTGAGCAGAACAGGGCAGGGAGGGGGAGGAATAGGGTGGAGACTAGGGCAGGGGCCAAATCTAAGACAGGAAGGGACAGTATCAGTGTCAGCAGTGCCGCCAATATCCTATCCTTCTTCCCAGCCTCGATTCACCTTCCCAGGATTCCCAGCTGAGTCCTGAGACTCAGGATTCCCAGTGTCAATTCACCTTTCCGGGTCCACTCAGAAATCACCAGCACAGGTCCAGGTAAACCCATTCAGGGAGCTAAGGCTTCATTGAGTCTGGGTAAGGGAACAAATGTTTCGTTAGCCAGATGAGACCTCTGGGACCACTGGTATACCGGGGGGGGGCGGGACGGCAAATGTTCCAGGATGCCACCTGGGAGTGCTCCCCGCTGCTGCATATATTTGAATGAATGAATGAATGAATGAATGAATGAACCTTTATTAGGCATAGACAAAGAAACTATAAAAACAAACATAATCAGTCCTAATCCCGTTTATCAAAAATGGAGTTAAGTTACTAAATTACTAACAGTACATTTACAGTTCAACATAAAATATCAATTTTTTTGACGGATTACATTAAGAAGGCTTAGAAATTGCTAAAAGTAAAAATTTAGAAACTCCCTCTAGCACAGGGGTGCTCAATAGGTGGATCGCGATCTACTGGTAGATCGCGAGGCAAAATGAGTAGATTGCAGAGTGCCGACCCCCCCCTTCAGGTGCCTCTGGGAGGAAACGCCGGGAGTAAGGCCCATTATACACAATGGGGCTTTCTCCCAGGTAAGTGTGGCTAGGATTGCAGCCTCACAGCCTAATCCTAGGCATGTCTACTCAGGAGTAAGTCCTGTTATACTCAGTGGGGCTCAAGGTACACCAACATACATTGTACACATAAATGTTATATGTTATGATGGCGCGAACATTGTAAAAAAACTCTGGTAGATCTCCGGGCCTTGCTGGGTTTCAAAGTAGCTCTCGAGCCAAAAAAGTGTGAGCACCCCTGCTCTAGCACATCTGGTCAGCAGTCATTTAGGAGACGCTTCAGTTTTGCCTCATCCGAAAGACCATTCATTTTGCCGAGAAGTGGAGTCATGTAAGTGTGCCGAGGACAATAAAAAAGAATGTGTATGATTGATTCAATATTTCCCAAATTACAAGGGCAGAGGTGTTCTTTATATGGTATTTGCCTATATCTGCTTTCTGTGACCTTGGATGGAAACACACTGAATCTTGCCAAGGAGATTGCACGATGTTCAGAAGGGTTGATCAGAATACTCAGATAAGGAGCCATTTGCCCATACTTAAGCGGGATAGAGAAATTAAGAGGGGAGCAAATTCTAGAAGCAAGTTCAAAGAGGTTTTGTGCCTCAATGTCTAGCATTCTTTGCTTTACCCTTTGATAAACTCCAGGGAATTGATATAAACTTAAAAAATCCAATGAAAAACAAATTGATTCAATTTTCGATTTAATTTGGCTATACCATTTAGAAGAACCAGACTCAGATAAAATTCTGGATAGGAGACTGTCCGGTTTCACATTATAATGTAACTGGAGCCAATAGTGTATGGTTCAAAGCCATGCTCTTGATACTAAGAGCGATCATCCGGTCTCCAAACATAATGCAGAGTATGGTACAGATTTAGGTAAACCCAAGATAACCTCAAAAACTTAGCTTGGATACTCTCAAAGGTGTGATTTATAGCCTATAATCCAGATAGGGCACCCGTACAGGAGCTGTGCCCATATCTTGGCATTAAATACCTTGAGAGCAGCTGGTATATAACGATTGCCCTGACTAAAAAAGAATCGATTGGTGCTCTGCAAAGTAACACAGGCTAAGTTTGTAACCAATTTTTGATGAATACCCCAGCATATATTTTTTTAAAACAGGTCTTTCCAAGGCCTTCTGAGGCCTGGGGAGGCTGCCCGCGACCTCCCCAGCCCCCTGAAAACCTTCTGAGACCTTTGGAAGGCCTAAAAACATCACTCCTAGTTTTCAGCAAAAACTAGAAGTGATGTTTTAGGCCTTCTGGCGGCCTCAGAAGGCCCTCTGGAGGTCTCAGAAGACCTCCAGACATGCACAATGGTAGGTCGGATGACACAGGGGCAGCATTTTGTGCGCAGGGGCCAGGACAGCAATTGTCTGAGACTACCACTGCCCACAGGATGCTCCAGTGGCATGGTTGGAACATCAACCATGATGGGATTTAGTTAGGATTGGGGTGTGGGTGTTTATAAGCCCAAATCAGAGACAGATCACCTCAGTACAGTATTTTTCAAAGCCCAATTTTGCCCTGTTATTAACTAGACAAAAAAACACAACAAACATACTGCTTAGATGGTGACAGAATACATGGTTAGGTGACAATTGCCCTGCAGAGGGGGGAACATCTTAGCAATCTTCAATTTAAACATCAACTGCACTGATTCATTTTTAAAGTTGCAACCGTCATGGACAGCGACGTAATAAAGTTTCAGAATTGCGCTATTTTCATCTGTCAGGAGGATCGCTGAAATTAGAAACACGTTCTCGTTCATTTCCTTTATTAACTAAAACACAATTTGTTCAATGTTTGTTTCATTTTCTTATCATTTACCTTTCGGTTTACTCAGTGTAACTAGCCAACAGGGCTTGCTTTAATCTTTGACGCTTGCTGTTGAACGAGAAAATACGCACTGACTTTGGTCTTCTTAATACACACCGCTCCATTGCCATGCAAGCAGCTACTTATTCCATGATATCTGAACTATCAACAGATATTTTCTCTTCTGAATTAAAAGAAAAACTGTGCCATTTCACCGGTACCATGCAGTTTTGGCCTGGCATATTGAAACGACTCATAAACAGAACGGCTGAGACATTAAGTGTATGGTCAATCGCCAGGTGCATGCTCACAAGTGACCTTCCGAGAACATGAACTCTTACGTTTCTGTGACTTAACTCCCCACCTGCAACATACAGCAACATTTTCCTTTTTGCTGCTGACAAAACAACTGAGGCCTGCCTTCTGGAAAAAGCAGCTGGACAGGCAGCAATATCTGAAGACCAACGACCCAAGCCTACCAAACTCCCCATGTAGTGATGGAGCAGTGCCAGTGTGGCCACATCCTGCAAGGAGAGGGGATTTATTTCCCGAGGTCTCCTCAGGGTAAAGGCACATTTGTCCCCTTGTCCTAGGGTAAGCCAGCTTGGACCTGTGACATCTCAATCTCTGGTGCAAGTTCAAGTTGATTCATGAAGGTGGATCAGGCCCAGGAAAGGGATTGGATTTGGCATGTGCTATCCCCGAACTTGCCTCCTTCTGGACCTGGTCTGCCCTCCTCCTCACCGCATCACCACCCCATTCTGCTCACACCCCCTCCCCTGTTCCATCCCAGCCCATTCAGCCCTGCTCACCTCCTGCCAATTGCCTGCACAGGCATACCTCCTCTGGTGGGCAACCAATGTTCATTGGTGCACAGAGCTGCCAGCTTACTGCTTGTGACAACCAGACAATGCGCACTAGCCTAGTCATTTTTGCAACAGCCATAAAGGAAGTTACACTGGCGGAATGTGTATTCTGCTCCTTCTGTAGGATTGGGCTGCAAAAACCCCAAGAGTTCCATTGCTCCAACTTGGTTATAAGATATCATTACCATGTTCCCATCACCTGGACTAATCAAGGATTAAGTCCATAGCTTAATTAGTTTAATAAGCTGCTTAATGAGTATCAAGTGGTTCATTTCTTCCTGCAGGACCCAGATTTGATTGCAGAATGATGGTAGGGCATCTTATTGCTTGTATAGGTTGACTCTTGCCATCTTATCTCCAGCTGAACATATGTGCCTTGAGAGGGCTTGCCCTCATATTTTACAATTTACAAGCCCTTAAGAGGGCTTGCTTTCTTATTTTACAATTTGTTGTTGCTTCATGGCAGGGGATATGGTCGCTGGAGGGATCCTTTATCCCAGTGCTTTCTTCCTTCCCCCGTTTTTTGCCCCTCTTTCCAGGGCTGAAACTCAACTACTACCACAAGCACAAAGTCAGGCAGAGAGAGGACATTCTTGAAAGCCTTCCTTCCAGTTACATGAAAAATTCCCAAAAAACTAGGCTGCCTAATGTAGACAGTGATTCCACGGACTGGGACAGTAGGACTTAGTTCAAGCAACAACAGATGGATGAAGGGTTAAAACAAAAAAAAATGAGTTAATTAAAAATAGAAAAGGGAGGTGTTAGGATAATACAAAAGGAAAAGGAGAATATCCTGCCAGCTTATAAAAATAGCTTGGGTGGTGGAAGAGCCAAGATGTGGGTCTTATCATAAATACAAGCAGGTGATTACAGGTAAATTACATGTCTCCAGTCCAAGTGATATTTCATAATGCCCCCACAGCTTCTTGCCAGCTAAGGTGGGCACCACCATCTCGATATCATGAAATCTCATAAGATCCAAGATGGCAGCACCCAAATCGCACAAGATTTTATGAGATCCAGAATGGTGGCACCAAAATTTGTGACATTGGATCTTATGAGATTTTGTGATGCCCCCATGAGTGTGCTACAACACCCTATGGCGTCACGACACATGCTTTGGGAACCCCTGCCTTAAAGGGAACAGTTGGGGTCAGAGAATGGAGCTCAGTCATCACACTATTACTTCTTTACAAAAACAGGCTGAGGAATCACATTCATCCACATTTAGGACTTCTTTCCAAACCTGTTCATTCTCAAATATATTGGGAGAGCAAAAGAAAGAACATATGGAGGTTTGGCATAGCTTGAGAGTACATTATCAGTACACACTTAATGTGTGAGGTACTTTGCAAAAGATGTGTTCTCTCTTAAAAGATTAACAAACCCCTTGCCTGTCTCCTCCATCCACTGTCTTTTAATGTACAGTGTGAATTGGTTAGTCCCACCACATTTCTATTTATAAGTGACTGGCAGCTCCAGAGAAAATTCTGAACACTTTAGCAAGGAAGCTTCCCTTCACAGCTTTCACCGGCCATTCAAAGGCAGAGCGCTCAACAGGAAGGAAAGGAACAGCCTTCCCTCAGTTCCTTCTAAATTACCACGGAATTCACTTCAACGGCGCGTATTCACTAGGCTCTTCAGATAGCATATGTAGAAGAGCTCGGGAAATGGCCCTCACTACGGACAACAATGTAAAGCACAGCCTTCAATGGCATTTGCAAGTGCCGCAAAATCATCCAGACAAATGAGCAAACTTCACAACTCATCCCTAACTTCCTAGGCAGTGCGCTGAAACACGGCCATACATCACAGCTCAAGGTGCTCTTCTGCATGGTTGATAGAGATCGGAGTTTTGAGAAACACACAGAGAACTATACCTCCATGGGCTGCTCCATTCTCGTTTATTACAGCTATCGACACATTCAGTTGGCAAGTCCCACCAAGTATGCAGAATATACCCAACTTGCTAAAGAAAACAGGGTATGTACAGTCCAAAACCTTACAATACTGATGGTCATCCTTTTGGGCAAATCTTGCCAAAAACGAAAAACGAGAGGTAAGTGCCTCTCTACTGAACATCACAGCATGTATGCTGTGGCCCCTCTCCCTCTCCACAGCGGAGTTGGTGGGGTTTTGCCTCTAGTTTACTGAGCTGCAACTGTTACCCTGCACATGCCTGATCTCATCTGATCTTGGAAGCTAAGCAGGGTCAGGCCTGGTTAGTACTTGGATGGGAGACCGCTTGGGAATACCAGGTGCTGTAGGCTTATACCATAGTCTTTCGAGACTGAAGGTTGCCAACCATTTACTGAGCTGGAGGCAGGAAGCGCCACAGCCAAAATGCAGTTCTACTCCTATTCTTCAGTCAGGTCTTCAGCTTCCTTGCACCATAAACCCCACTGCTAGGTTGTCTACACATGCCTTATGTCCATGGTTAGAAGTTCTAAATTAAAGAGCTGCGTATATTTTGATATGCATAGTAATCAATAACATTTCTGATTGGCATGTAAAAAGGTGTACTGTGGGCCCACCGAATCTGCAGATTTGAATACATGTGGCAGCCAAGCCTGCAACTGGAGGGCCTCAGAGACACCTTCCAGTCATGTCACGGGGGCCTTCTAAGGTGTGGGGAGGTCACATGTGACCACCACACACCTCAGAAGTGCTTTTCATAAGCCTTTGGAAGGCCTTCTGATGCATGGGGAGGTCACACCCAGTCTCCCCATCCTTCAAAAAGCCACCTGGAGACCTCTGAAAGGCACTTCTGAGTCCCCCACATGCCAGTTTGCCCCCCCCCCCAAGAAACTGAAAGGCTTGCCAGATTCCCTCCCCCCAAGCATTTCATTATCCTTGGAATTCAGTATCCAAAGTGGATCCTGGAACAGATCTCCCATGGATATTGAGGGCCCACTGTTTTTCCCATAACAGTAAGGTTATAACAGTAAGGCCTATCCTATTACTTTCATAACAGTAAGGCCTATCCTATTACTTTCTCTCTTTTTGAAAAGCCAGTAACCATCTCCTGGTAAGCAAAACTGAACATCACATACCAAGATGAACTTTGAATCTTCCAGGGACTTTAGTCTAATTAGTGTAAAATGTGCTTGACAAAGGCATTTCCCTTGATGTGGTCTTGTGCAGTCTTTTTAAGTTGCTGAAGATAAGCAAGCAGGGCTGTTAATATTTAGTCTGAGGCTTTCCCAGCAAAGATGCATGAACATTTGATGACACCACAGCCTGAAAATTGTTCCTACCCACAACACTAACCAGGATGTGTTGAGAATACACTTGAACCTGAGACTGAAGCTCAGAGGACCAAAATGGCTAGCAGTGCAATCATGTCTACTTAGAAGTAAGTTCCATTCCTTTCAATGGCACTTACTCCCAGGTAAGTGTGTATAGGATTGTAGCCTAGGTCTGTCTCTGCATGTCAGAAGGGAAGGCTTTGTGCCTTTCATTGTCATTCACTGTCGATTATGAATTCTTATAATGTAAATGCAATCGATTACATTTCTCTGTGGAATTATCCATCCCATTTGCAAAACACTGTACCAATAATCACTTACAGTTCTTTGCATGAGCAGCGATGCCTCAGTGCAACCTATCCCTTCGTCATTAAAACTGGATTCCATGTTGATGATGTCATCGATAACGTCTTCCATCTAAAAAATATAATTGCCGAAAAATGCAATTGAATGGCTAAAAGAGGAAGCTAAACTACAATGTTAAATTAAAACATTAAAACAAAGAACTAACCTTTGACACAAACAATGCCACCATCAGTCACTTATGTGTATTTTTATATAGTAATCACCCTCAACGTGTCATATAGACAGTGCATCTCATCAGACAATGCATGCAATGATTCTGCGCCTGTGATGATGATAATGATTCCGTGTCCATGATGATGGCTGGATCCCAAAGGATCTCCTCTATGGAGAACTCGTGCAAGGAAAGCGCCCTACAGGTAGACCACAGCTGCGATACAAGGACATCTGCAAGAGGGATCTGAAGGCCTTAGGAGTGGACCTCAACAGGTGGGAAACCCTGGCCTCTGAGCGGCCCGCTTGGAGGCAGGCTGTGCAGCATGGCCTTTCCCAGTTTGAAGAGACACTTGGCCAACAGTCTGAGGCTAAGAGGCAAAGAAGGAAGGCCCATAGCCAGGGAGACAGACCAGGGACAGACTGCACTTGCTCCCAGTGTGGAAGGGATTGTCACTCCCAAATCGGCCTTTTCAGCCACATTAGACGCTGTTCCAGAACCACCATTCAGAGCGCGATACCGTAGTCTTTCGAGACTGAAGGTTGCCAACAAGAGTCCATGATTATCATCATTGCTCTGGGCAATTGTGATCCTGGCCCCTGTGCTCCCCGGCGCCAGGACCACAAAATGACACCCCCCCCATGCCAGCCCGCTCCCCAACAGGCATGTCCAGAGTCCTTCTGAAGACCGGAGAAGCCACTCATTGCTTCCACTGCCTCCAGAAGGCCTGCTGAGGCCTCCAGAAAGCCTAAACATGTCATTTCTAGTTTTTGGCAAAAAGCAGATGAACTTTAGGCCTTCCTGAAGTCTCAGAAAGCCTTCTGGGGGCTGGGAAGGCCTTGGGTAGCCTCCCTGGCCCCCTGTTTTCTGTAAAGGTTGGGGGAGGGGCTCACGGTGACACCCTCCCAGGTGGCTCCCAGGAGCATTTGCCCCCTGACCCCCCCCAAGGTACACCAGTGGCCCTGGTCACCACTCCCTCTAGCAACACCTCTGCCCAACAACGGACATAGATCATAACAGTACTGAAGAAACTGGGGAGCCTTTCCCCATCTTGTCAATGCCATCTCATTGGGCAGTCAACATTCATGAGGTTTCAACCCATCTCACAGTGACATGCCATACCACATTTTCATGTTCTTCTCCAAGGGCAAGTAACTTGGTCACTGGGCTTCCAGGAGTGCTGATATCACTGGTCGGAGGCATATGCCCGCTCCTTAATAAGGGTGTAGCTCCTGGAGAATGGACTGCATGGGAGTGAGACAGCTTGGCATCGAGGGTCAGGTACTGCTTCACTTGTTGCCTCTGAGTTTGCTGAATGTGATACCTGGTTGGATGCTCCAAGTGGGTCTGCACCTATGAAGAAGAGAAGAACATAAACATTTTTTTCTGAGACATGTTCAATGGTTCTTGATAACAGTAAGGGCATGAATCCCAATTTATGCCCTGTTTAGGGAGTGATGGTTTGCACTTGTCCCCGGATGGGGCTGACATTTTTCCTTTTGACCTGCAGCAGGGTCTTCTGGGCATTTGTTGGGATGGTGGGGGTGATGCACTTGGCTACACCCCCCCCCAATGTGGCAGGTGGCATGCAGGCAGACAGGAATGAGGGCTGGGATATATGCTGTGATAAGCAAGGTCAGGGGTGAGCCAGGCCTGCTCTGACAACACTTGTCAGGGTTGGGGAGGCTGGCTGGCAAGCCCCCTGGCTGGATCAAGCTAAAGCCAACACAAGGCTTTTCCTGTGTGGGTTGGTGCTGTGGGTTGGCTTTTCCTGTGTGGGGTTGGCGGTGATAAGCTAACTGACAGGGTGCCACTTTGAGCCATGGTGTGACACCCATTGTGATCAGAGGGAGGTAGACGGCTAGCACCATTTCCCCCAAACAGCGCCAGGAGCTGTGGAGGTGCCAAACACAGATCAGGACCATAGCATGAGAGAGCATTAACCTCTACTCCCTTGTACTAGCTTCCTAATGAAAATCCCTCCCCCCCCCTCCAAATAAAAAAAAATTATGGGTGTAAATAATAGTTTCCTTCATGGGGCAAATAGCAGCTTGAAGAAGGAGAATGAAGACAGAACAGGGTTACAAGTTTAACCTCCTTCCCTTGTATCAAGATCCTAATCTAAATCAGGGGATCTACGGCTTTTAATACATTAAAAACACATGAAATGCCAAGTTTGACCTTCAGTTTGACTCAAAAAGTGAATATCACCACTAATCCCATCAAACCAGCAATACTACATTTCTAAGCAAACAGCAAATCTCAACCTTGTGGAATTTCAAAACGTTCAGACCTTTCCCCAAAAAATAATGATCTTCCGTGGTTATTTTTTCTACCATGGAGAAAAAATACCACTTAATTGGGGAAGAAGCTAAGCAATTAATCTACATTGTCCAGAAGACAAAATAATCTAAGTTCACATCTAACATTATTTTTATAACTGTCGCTGTGCATGAAGTATCCATTACTATGATAAGATAGACAATAAACATTACAGCATATCGTTCTAACAACAGAGGTACTAAAATAATGACTGCTACAAACTGACATCATACACAGTTACCTGAGAGTAAGTATCGTTGAACCGAATGACTTTTATTTCTGAGAAGATACAAATAAGGTGGTCCTATAAAGTTTTACTTTTGAATTTAAAAAAAAAAAGAGGAAGAGAGGTTTACTCACCACCCAAACTAATACGCATTTTTGTTAGCTCACCTTATAGTAAGAGCAATCTGTCAAGTTAGGCATCATTGAGGTTTGATGCAATCAGACAAATTAAGACTCCAGAGATAGCAGGTTAGATTATCACTAACCGACCCCAAGCAATGCAGTATTCTCAGTGCCTCTGTTAAGAATGGATAAAGCTTTAGAGCTGCCACGGAGCCCATATAAATTAAGTGGTCATGCCCAAAGAAGCCAGTTAATTATAAAAGACTAGGCAATTCTTTGATTACGTAGACTGACAACCACTACTTCAAACAACTCCCAGCTCAGAGCTTGGCCACAGTGCATCCTGTGCAAGGATCTTGAGTTCACAAATATGTACTGTCACATTCACCCTCTGGCTTTCTGGCTAAGTTATAGCATGACGAATGATCATTTACTCTTGATAGATTGCCTTCAAATGGCGCTTAAGACTGAAACAACGGTTAAGCTTTTTCTACAGCTCTTCATGTTTTTGTTCAAATGATCCTTTCACCCAGACCAGGCCGAGACCAGGTAGTCTTGGTAGCCACATATTAATACATGGCATTTAGTGTAATTGCAATCTGTGGCATCGCTAGGGGTGACATGCATGGGTGACACCACTACAGGTCAAAATTTTTAAAATCTTGATATTTTCAATTAATGCCAGCATGTTATATATCATTTGATGAGTAATTTCATGCAGAATGCAATGAAACAAACAGCATTGAAATATCTCTATTCTATCAAAGTTATCACCAAAAAGCCAGCAGGGGTGGGGCAATGGTACCGAATCACATCCACCACCCGTTGTGTTGCCCTGCCCACTGCATGGGAGGAGGTCCATCATAGGGGTGATATGCTGGTCCTCCTGCATCTGGTGATGCCAACCCTAGCGATGCCACTGATTGTAATATACTAATACATTTTGCATGTCCATTCTAACTCAGCCCAATTTACTTAAACAGGAATCATTTTCCCCAAAAATGTTTGGGAGGATCACAGTAGATCTGGGCAGGAGGTCTGGTCTAGAGGGTAGAGCCTCCATTGGCCTGAAGATAAAATCAGAAGGTCGCCAGTTCGAGGACACCGGCAGCTCCCTGAACGACTGAGAATGGTGAGACCTTGAAGCAGCTGACAAGCCGAGCTGAGTGATTCCACCTGCTCTTGGTGTGAGCAAGAAGCGTCTTAGCTGCCCTCCATGTGAGAGATGGAGCTGCTTGTCAGCCTGCATGGGAGAACTGGAGACCAGAAGTGAGACCAAACCAGGAAGATCCATTCTGAAATGTTGTTGGTTCTTGAAAGAAAGAACTTCTATGTTTGTAAAAATTCCCTTGAGGAATTTAGAAATTCCTGCCTATGTAAAGCGCCTTGAATAAAGTCAGAGGAGTAATCTGATGACCAGAAAGGTAGTATATAAATACCTAGTTGTTATTATTATTATTATCTCCAGATACACATGGTTGCAAGGGCATTGCTGGTACTACAGCTATAGGTCAGTGATGGAGCAGCTGTTTTGCATGTAGAAGAAGTCAGGTTTAGTTCCTGGTCTCTCCAGCTGAGAAGGTTCGCTGTCCTGATACCGCAGAAAGTCAGTGTAGACCAGGGATATTAAACTCATTTCAGACAGAGGGCCGAAGGTGCCAGTCACCACTTTGGTATTCTTCTGCCACAACCTTTCAATGTCTATTTGTAAATCTTTGTATTCTGTTGTATTTTTCCTATTCCTTTTCTTCTACTCTGCTATCACCTAGTATTGCTATGTCAATGATTTCAACTTGTTTTTCTTTCTTCTCGACTACTGATATGTCTTATGCGAAAGATGTTTGTCTGTCTGTAGTCAGATGTCCCATAATATTTTGGCATCTTTTCAATGACTTTTTCCAACTTTTTCAGATAAAGAGGCTCTTAATGCAAAGAGACAATTGGTATCCAGTAGCCTATGCAGCCAGTGACTGTCTGGCAGGGAGTGTCTGTTTACACAACAAAGGTACTAGATTGGGCTGAATGTTTGCTTAACAACCTAATCACATAACAATGGGAATCGGAGAACGTACCCGTCGTCGTTAAATGGCGCACACCTGTACTAACTTTGTAAAATTTGTTTATTTATATATAACTTTGTAACTTCATATCTAATCACACCAATAAACACGCTTCTCTTGCGGGCAGCTGCAGCCAGCGTTAAACAAATCGTGGCTACAGCCTGCTGCCGCTGCCATCTTGTGGTGGCTTCTCCGCATACCCCTGCCACCAGGCACCCAGGCCTGGAGACCCCCACCCAGTTACCCTCTTTGTATACCACTGGTTTCAACCTAGCTAGGTCTGCTCCATTTAGATCACAACACTACACATGTCTCCATGGCCCAGATGTCCAGGGAATGAACTGTCCCCTTGTGTAGCACAAGTCCTGGATTCAAGGAGCTGCTACCTCACTAATCCAGTTCATAAGACCAGGATGTAAATGTTATCCTGCTAATTGGGTAAGAGGCACTTTTTCAAGTGGGTGCTCCTTTTTTTTTTTTTAGCAGGGGGAGAGTAACTGGCCCACCTCACCCCAGCACTGTCTGTTTTAGTGGCTGTCTGCTGGTATTCTTTTTGCATCTTTTTAGATTGTGAGCCCTTTTGGGACAGGGAGCCATTTAGTTATTTGATTTTTCTCTGTAAACCGCTTTGTGAACATTTAGTTGAAAAGCGGTATATAAATACTGTTGTTGTTGTTGTTGTTATCATTATTTGAAAAAAAAAACAAAAACCAAAAACACTTAATATTTCTTTTTTTGAGTCTCTACACTCCATACAGAACCTCCTTTCAGTTCCTACGCAAGATGAGTAATTACTGAAGAATATATGTCTTGTCTAGAAGGAACGTGACTGTGTGTGAAAGCTCTGAAGTTAAAACAAAACACTCATGTGACATTAAATATAGTCTTTTACATTCAGTTTAACCTTTTGACACCGTATTCTTCAACAAATTTTGAACAAAGGGAAGCAGACTCAAGAAACAACTATATTCATGGCTTCCCCTCCCAGTTTTTTTTTAACAGCATAGGCCACTCTAAACTCATTATCAAACTGTCTATTTTAGTACCGCTATCCTAAAAATAACTCTTGCATCTGTAAGTATATGTGTGGTGGGGAGGGGAGGTGTCTTAAATTCGTTCTCTATCATAGCTGTCAGGCATTATTAAACCTTCTTGCATTATAACTCAGAAAGAGCTATCTTTAGATATTTCCTTACAATGCTGTAGCACCAGCACAGAGAGACATTACGCGAGTGTCAGAGTCAATGTGATGAAGCAGATAAAGGGCTGGACTGAAACTTGGGTGAAAATCTCTGCTCTGCCGTGGAGTTCATGGAATCGTCTTGTGCCAGTCCCTGTCAACTGAACTGACAACACAGGACTGTGATGAGGATAAAATAGGATGACCAGTGGCATAGCTAGAGGGGGTGCCAAGCACTAAGTTTTGCAGGGAGCCTCACCGTGGCATGCAAGCAGCCCCTCCCCCTCCCCTTCGGAGCCATTCCGGGTGATGGGAACAAAATGGAGGTGATCAGGATCTTGGAGGCAGGGGGAGGCATTCTGGGGTGGAGGGAGGGCAGGGCAGAGTGAGGAACTGGGTGGAATGGGGTCAGACCAGTGGAGCCCTGCTCTGCCGAATCCTATGCTCCCTGTAGGGCTGAAAAGCACAACTCAGAGCTCCTCCAGTCTATGCCAACAAAATAGTCAGCACAGAATGGAGGCAAACCATTGTGGCCCCTGCACCCTTACTTAGGGGAATGAAAATCCCTTTCCCCCAAGGAGGCCATGCCTCTGAATGCAGCGGTAGCCATTTTGGTGCCAATACACCTGGCAGAGCCACAGGGGATAGGATTGGGTTGCCAGTCCTTCCTCCACCTTATTTCACCGCCTTCGTCAACCCCCCCCCCCCACACACACACATGGTATTTGGGGGGGAACAAGTAAACACATCAGGTCATGTTACGTATTATGTATGATGTCTAGTTTGGCCCTAAAATGCACCCATTGGCTCAGTTGAGGCATAACTCTAAGCTAGTGATTTTCAACCACTGTGCTGAAGTGTGATGTGCCACAAATGGTCCGCAGGTGGGCTGTGGGACTTTGGCCAGGATCATTTATTAGTAGGGGACTTGGGGGACTTGAGCCCCCTGCTGGCAGCATGATGTGCCGTGTTAAAAAATTATTGTTAAAAAAATACACATAGTAGCTTGTTAAAAGTACCGGTCTGTAGCATTTCCCCAAATGCAGCCACGTACCATGGGAGCATCACGCCTAATATATTAAAAATAAAATATTGAAATGAATGTGGACCCACCTGAAATTGATTCATGACCCACCTAGTGGGACCTGACCCACAGTTTAAGAAATACTGTGTTAGAGGGTTAAAAGCCCAGAAAGTCCTCCAAAGTATATACTCACTGGTATAAATTCAGTTATTGTTTCCATGTAGGCAGCCCAATCCTATCTAGTGGAAACAGCACTGGATATAGCTGGCGCAAGTCCTAGAGAAACCATGTCAGCAGATCTGACATGGGAAGGTGATACAATATGGCATGTGCCAGTGCTACTCTTTCCCCCTTTTGGGTCTGATCCACACACCCCGCCCCACCTACACCTCCCCCCCATGCCCCTTCCTGCCCTCTCCTGCCCCTCCACTGCCTGGCCCAGAGCTGACCTGATCAGGCACATGTCAAGGTTTCTACTGGCGCCTGTGGAAATGCCAACATAAACCAAGCAATCTGAATTTTGGATTTCCTACAAATTCAGAGGAAAAGAGAAGCTCAGATTCATGGTGAAGAGATCAGAGGAATGACACAGCAGTTGTCTCACGGCAGTTTCCCATCAGCTGGGAAACCCACAAACATTAACACATTGTGGAAAAAAAAAACTGAGAAAGGGATCTTGAGGTTAAAAATACATATCTATAATTGTGGTTCCCCACCAGTCCCTTACAACTGCAACTCAGCTAACTGAAAATGTAAAGGATCCGTCGGCTTGCTGTCAGCGAGATAGCAAAAGCTCAAGTTTCGTTTCCGCTTCGTTCTGGAACCAGCCACAAGGAAGCTATTTGAAAGCAGAACTTTTGTTAGAAGTGACAAAGAAACATCAACAACTCACACGTTTGTATAATTTTAACATGAAAGCTGCAGACTTGCTAACTTCATAAATTAATTCTGTTAAGGGTGTTCAGTGTCGGTGGCGTCACGAGGGTTTGTGTCACCCAGTATGGGAAGCCTGAGCGTCGTCCCCCCCATGATGGACCTCCTCCCATGCAGTGGGCAGGGCAACAACTTAGGTGGTGGGTGAGATGGTACACCATTGCCCCACCCCCGCTGGTATTTTGGCTATACCTTTTGCTGGAACACAGATATTTCAGCACGGTTTGTTTCATTGCATTGCACATCAAATGGTATATAAAATGATGGTATTATTTCTACCGACTGAGATTTTAGCAATTTTGGTCACTACTGGTGTCACAAACACACACACCCTGTGAGCATCACCAGGTGTGGCTCACACACCCCCTAGCGACACCACTGTTTGGGATATATCTGCCCTAAACTTCAACTGCATATCAATCTTGAGGCGCAATCCAAACCTGCGCTGGAACAGGCAAGCCAGGAGGCAAGGGGAAACACTTTCCCCTACCCCTGGGTAAGGGCTGCTGGCCCCAGTGGGTCTCCTCAGACTTGCACCACCTCTGGAGGTAGCACAAGTCCAAGGAGAGCGGAGCGGCTTGAAGTTGCTCCTTTCTCCGTGGGGACGGTTTTGGGATCCGTCATATCTGCTGAGTCCCAGCCCCGCCTCCGGCTCCCCACAAGCCCACCCCCGGGGCACCCATTGCCCGCCCAGAAATGCCTCTTCCCTTCTCCTCCCCGCCCCCCACGCCTACCTTTGCCACTTGTGTCAGTGCAGGTGAGCCAACACAAGTGGCTGTGGGGAAGCCGCCGCTGAGGCTTATGTCAGCCAATGCAGCTTCCTCCCACGGAGGTCAAATGTGCTTTATGGCACATTTGCAACCCTCCTGGGCTGGCCCAAGGGACTTGAGTCAGCCCAAGTCAACTTTAGGATTGTGCCCTTAGTGTATTTGCCATGCTTTTCTCTCCCCCCCCCCCCCACAAACTGGGTGTTGTAATCTAATAACACTACTGAGAATTCTATAGGAAACCTTATTCCTGTTACAGAACAACTGTTCCCAGGAGTCCCAATGGATAAGGTTAAACAAGCCTAAGGCTATAGTTTAGAAGAACAAATAAACAAATCCTGCAAATATTTACAGCAAAATGTTCCTTGTTCACCTTACTTAGAAGGTGATTCCAATTCAGACATGTTATTGCGCAGGAAAGATAGTATTTTGTCCACTCCAGATTGAACAAGCATTTAGAACCACAAGCTCACCACTTTAGATGGTGCAGATCTGAGTAGTCCCATTCAGGCCACTGCTGTGCAACACAGGGTAAGGGAAAGTGATTTCCCTTACTCTAAGTTGTGATGCAGCCAGACCCAACCCTGTGCTGGATATTGCACAGGCCAGGCTTCTTCCGGCGTTGGTTAGAACTTCAGCCTATAGACCTGAAATCTCATGCAAATTAGGCATTTCTCCCACAAATACTTTCTTATTTGTTTAAAATTGCCGCTACTCTAGCAGTATTAAGCTTCCAGTTGAAGCACCTGAAGAATCTTTGGTATTGAAGTGAACCTTTTCCTGCTGGACAGAAGCAGAGATGCATGCTACAGACCATGCTCCAAAACATGTTTTAATGCTCCCTTCTTTCAGTTTGGATAGTTTTATTTCAATAGCAAAGATTCTCTAGATCAGTGGTTCACAAACTTTTTAGCACTGGGACACGCTCTTAAAAACAACACTCTGTCGAGACCCACCTAGGTTTCTCAAACTTTAAAAAGGAGGTCTAGAAAGAAAGAAAAATGAAAGAAAGAAATATGCTGTTTATTTATTTATAAGTAATAATAACCAGAAAAAACCCCTCAAAGTTTATCTTTCTAGATTTTCACACACTTGTAAACTGCAGGAGCTGAGCTCTTTACGGGGTAATTAGCAGCTACAGGATTTGATTTGTCAATAGTTTCAGGGCTTGAGGCAATTAATTATCTGATCTTTCCATCACCCTTTGGTGACCCACCAAAAATCAGGTACTGACCCACAGTTTGGGAACCACTGCTCTAGATTCCTTGACTGATAGCCAGTGCTGTTTCCACTGGGGGTCTTGGGAAAAATCCCTGCACTGCCTCACCATGGCACCTCCTGCCAGCCCCCTGATGGCCATAAACCCTTGGCTCATTCTCCCCTGATTGACCCCTAATTCCAATCCTGCTGGATAGTAGCTGTAATCTTAACAGACAAATAAGAAGGTTTGTGTCTGTGGAGAAAGTGCATGAGATCCCAAATGACCTCAAGTTTAGATATTAAACATAAGAATGTATACAGGAGTGTGTGTGAAAAAGAAACAAAATATTCATTTGCTGAGGTCAATACAGTATCATGAAATTAGCTGTGCATTTTAGATTAAACCAGGGGTGGGCATTCATATAAGTTCGCTAACGTATTCATTTCTGCAAATTTATGTAATTTTTTTTCAAATTTGAAATGTTCATTAATTCTTTTTTTCCTGGCCCCTGACACAGTATCAGAGAGATGATGTGGCCCTCCTGCCAAAATGTTTGCACATCCCTGGATTAAACAATCAAGGTGCAACAGAAAACGTCATTTACATAACAGCTCTGCGTTCTGACTGGTCATTCTATAAGCACATGTCTGCCACAGAAAACTGGAGAACTGCCTATTAAGAACATTCCTTTGTAGACTAAACTTTCAGCCATGAGAAAATGCTAGAAATTGTAATGCAAGAAAATATCTTGTGAATTCTATAGTCAGTTTTGTAGACATTTACCAGCAGTGATCAGCCTTAACCTACATTAATTAAAGAAATGCAAAATACATTCTTTTTTTCTAAGTAAGAAAGCAACAGAACAAAATAAACATACAATACGACCCAAAAACAACAATAGCAGAAAGAAAGAAAGAAAGAAAGAAAGAAAGAAAGAAAGAAAGAAAGAAAGAAAGAAAGAAAGAAAGAAAGAAAGAAAGAAAGAAAGAAAGAAAGAATTGCATAAAATGATTTTGGTCTCTTCAATAGTTCACAGAAAGCCAGAAGTAATATTAACTTGATTACCTGCCAGGATTAATTGGATTGGGGCAATTTAAATAATCGCCCCTATCAAACAGCACCAGCTCTCATTCCCCTGTGACTGGAGTGAACACGACTTGCTAACAACCAGTGAGAAAGGAGCAGAATATTTGACAATGAATAACGTATGGCTAATGGGTTTGTGCAAATTGAGAGAAAAGGAAAAAGGAGAAGTGGTGCTTTGGGGTATTTCCTGAGCCCTGGCAGGAATTTTGGATAAAGAAGAAGAAATGACACAGCAGTAACTGAAAAACTAGTCAAGATGCAAGACCGAAAGCAAAGAATACAAGGACAGGCTTGTTTCTAATTACACAAAATTGTGGGTCTGAAATTTTTTTTTCAACATGTATGGTGGTTTTATATGAAACTGGAGGTGCGGACTCCAAAAATGGCATCGGTTTTGCCCCATCATGTCTAGTTTTGGAGATGCGGCATAATTTTGTTCACGAATGGTTCAAGCAGCTTCCTCGTGAGTAAGTCATGGCATAGGCTACCTCTCGAGGAAGTGGCTCGAACCATTCACTAATGAAGCTATGCTGTATCTCTGAAACTAGATGCAATAGGGTAAAACGGATGCCATTTTTGGAATCCGCACCCCAAATATACCCAGGAATAGGTTTAACTTTTAAGACAGCAAAATGTGTGTTGGCCTGTGTTATCTGTAATTGATTTGTTTCTGATTGAGAGACTGCCAAAAAAAAAAAAAATCACACATCCCCAATTCACTCACAGACTAAAAATTCTTCCCCTCCCCACCAGCTCCTTCCTTTAAACTTTTCTCTCCCTCATGCTCATCTCGAGGTTGACACTTCCACACATCTCACTCAAACAAGAAGGCCAGAGTTTTACCTCCAACTGCAAAACTGCTCTATCATCACTGACTTTGTGTGTGTGTGTGTGTGTGAGACGGGGAACATACACAGGTTTTCTGTAAAAACATACGTCATCCCTATCTACTCTGAAGCAATGTCATGTATATTGCAGTGAAAATTATTGCCTGCTCTGAGTATTCCCTGCACAGTTCAGTTTATTTATTCTAACGGATCATATTTTAATTTGCTAAGTTTTAGCTTCAATCGTTTTCTTGGTACTTTCAGGCAATCAAATGTGCACAGATATGCTTAACACCAGTTTGTGCAAAAAGGCTCTTCAGTTTTCAGTCATCACCGATTGCCATCATCACAGATTCCACTCCTGTCCAAAACCAACCTATGGTGAGTCCTAAAATGCTAGATTAGCCATTTTCGACCACTGTTCCATGGCACACTGGTGTGCCGCGAATAGTCTGCAGGTGTGCCGCAGGAGTTTGGGGGATGGTCATTTATTATTACTGCCATTGGGAGATGTGAGCCCCCCAACAACAGCATGGTGTGCCTTGTCAATTGTCAAAAAACTGATGGTGTGCCTTGACAATTTTAGTACTTTGTCAGTGCGCCATGAGACAAAAAAGACTGAAAATCACTGTGCTGGACAGTGAACTGTACCACTTCACATTTCAGGTATGGGAAACTGTTAACTGCTCCTTCATACAAAATAGCTCCCTGCCAGATGAAAAGTAGCATCACAGGAACAAATTTCCTACCAGAAACTTGAATAGAATGTTGAACTTGGAGCAGGAAGACCTGGCTCAAATCCTGACTTAGCTACAGAATTCACTGGATAGCCTTGATGGTCACAAAACCTTGATCAAGTCACCACTGGATAGCCTTGATCAAATCACCAAACCTACTCACCAAAGAAACGAGGTTGTTGTGAGGATAAAATAGAGTAACCCCAGCACACCTTTATGGGTTCCTTGAGGCCCAATCCTATGGTTCCAGTGGACCCTGGCCACTGACAGAATGCATGTTGTGCCAGCAGCAGCAGCTTTGTGGCTGTCATAAAGAAGACACTGACTTGCTGCCAGGCCGCTGGAGGTCAGGCCTGAGCAGCCTCCCGTGTGCTAGCAGATGGCCAAAGCTCTGCTGTGGAAAGTAGGCCAGTGGGTAACATGGGGGAGAGGAGGGTAGAACAAGAGATGGAGTGAAAGGAACAGGGTGGTGTTGGAGCTGGGAAGAGGGCAGACTGGGCCCAGAAAGGAGGTGGGTTTGGTGACAGTGATGTGATCCGCCTGCATGACTCAACACGGACTTGTGCCAGCTACCGAGCTGACGCAGTTGACCCATAGTGGCTGCTGGAGCTTAATCTGGGGCAAGGAAACAAATGTTCATCATCCCAAGGAGGCCTCCAGAGGCCAAAACTCCTCAGTGGGATATAGCAATAGCCACATTGGTGCCACACTGCATCTCTGGGCTAGGAGTTATTTAGGCTTGGGCTGCCTAAATAAGGTTGATAAGGTTGATGCAATAAGAAAGGTTGATGCACCAAGGCTTGAAATACGATATGAATCTCTATATCTCTGCAGATAAATGAATTCCTTACCACGAACAGCCACAATTCCATTATAACTTACAGGTATGGTTCGTCTGTGTTAGAAATGGTGATTTTCATATGTTACACGTTAACACTTCAGTCTACAGGCAAGCTAAATTTCAGCTACATGTTCAGCTCCCGAAGCGTGACTTTCATGTTAACTACTGAAGTTTCATTTTCACTTCCAAAGGATCTGTTCACATTACTGTAGACATTCTTTTTTTTTTCTTTTCAAAAACCATTTTAGTGATACTGATTTGACATTTGTGCTTGACAAGAGAGTGAATAGATCGAGATGAACTCTCGCACCAAAACACTTCACCTCCTGCCTGGAAGAAAAAGCCTTCATAAACCTTGCATGAAAAGCAGAGCAATATAAATGGGAAATGCCAGAGCCAACTTAGATTTGTTGCTGGCCTTTTTATACCTTCAACAAATCTTTCCCCCGTCACCCATTTCTGAAAAAGGAATCGGAGCAAGTGTTGAGTCATGGCGAAGGCAAAGATTTCAGCAACAAATTTCAGCTCCACACAGTTAAGCGTGCTTATGTCTCATTGAATTTCAATCGGTTTAAGCATGCATGACTGTGAGCAATTACAATCAGAGCACAATCCAGACTGGGCAAAAGGCTGGTGCCGGCCCAGGAGTGTCGCAAACATGCTGTAAAGCACGTTCACGGCTACTTGAGAGCCAGCTAGGCTGGTGCGGACGCCCACGGCGGTTCCCGAAGGCTAACACAAATAAACAGAAGGGACCGAAAGCTACAGCAAAACGCATATGGATAGTGGACATCTTAGCAAGTCCTGAAAATCAAAAATGAAAGAACAGTGAATTGTTAATACACCAGTGTACAAGCACCAATTCTTGGTTGCTGTGGGGCAAACCGCTACACTGGGCCTTCTCAGAATATTCCATATTCACCTCTTGTTGGCATATTAGATGCCACCATAACCACTGAGGTTACGGGTTCAACCTATCCAGCTCATCCACAGGTGGGCCCTGTGATGGACATGGAACTTCAGCCATTGCCCTACCTGGCCATCCCCTGGTTCAATCCCTGACTAGAGATCACAGCTTCTCCAGTCCAAAACTCCAAAACCGACTGGCAGAATTGCACAAAGACCTGGTGAAAAGCAACCAAATGTTGCTTTGTGTTTTACAAAGAAGGAACACTGAGGTGGAGAGATTAGTGAAAAGCACAAGGCCAGCCATCTATTTTTTACAACAGTTTTACTAGCTATTAGTAAACGATGGGGAGTTTGAAGTACTGTACTTGCCAATCTATTACAAATGGTCTAGACAGTAATTCCCAAACTGTGGGTCAGAACCCACTGGTGGGTCGCAACCTGATTTTTGGTGGGTCACCAAAGGGTTATGGAAAGATCAGATAACTAATTGCCTCAAGCCCTGAGGCTATTGAATAGATACTGTAACTGCTAATTAATCAGTTCCTGCAATTTGCCAGCTTGTGTAAATAAAGAGATAAAGTTTGAGGGTCTTTTTTCTGGTTATTATTACTTATAAATAAATTTTTAAGAATTGTTTCTTTCTAGATCTCCTTTTTTAAATAAGTCTAGTAAACCTAGATGGGTCCCAAGAGAGTGTTATTTTAAAAAGTGGGTCCTGGTGCTAAAACGTTTGGGAACCACTAGTCTAGGGATTTATCAATAGAGCAGGATTTCTACATGTCCCCTGCCCTATGTTGATCAA
This sequence comes from Tiliqua scincoides, assembly GCF_035046505.1. Taxonomy (NCBI): domain Eukaryota; kingdom Metazoa; phylum Chordata; class Lepidosauria; order Squamata; family Scincidae; genus Tiliqua; species Tiliqua scincoides. Next base: position 13,207,902 of record NC_089827.1, on the reverse strand, counting down.
ATTTCAGATTTCTGTCCATCACAGAAATCCCTAGTAGCACAGTGAGGCACAAATATCTTGATGATATTTGCTACATATTCGATGAAACCACTTACAGAAAACATTTGACTAAATTTATATGGGTTTAGCTAAAAGAGAGGGAAGTGTACACTCCTTGCCCTTTGTCTCTTTACTGATAAAGCACGATGATCTTACCCCTAACTAGAACTGTCTTGCCGCCTCATGTTTATGTAAAATAGAAATTTGGGAGGAAGAGGAAGAAGAAAGGAAGACGGCAACATCAGACGAAAGTATCAAAGGGCTTGCCGCAACATCTTAAGGCTTTTATCAAAGTAGTGAGAGAATACATTAAAGCGACAATATATAGGTAGCTTACATGTGACGGGACTATCAACTCAGCAACATCTCTGATGAACAAGATTGCGTGCATGCTTTGCTCGGGAGCCTGATTTCAGGTGTAGTTGTACAACTGAAGAAAACCTGGCAAAAACTTTGAGAGATGAGTCTTTAGATGTAGAATATACAAGCATTCCCCCACCTCCAGTATCTACGGATCCAGTATCTCCGCTGTTTCCATTATCCACGGTTCAAAAATCCCCCCATCATGCACCCCATCGCTCAAATGACTTTTGAGTCGAGTCTTCCTGTCACTGCTCCCAGACTCACTGGCTCTTTGCTAACCCCTACGTGGAAGCAGGAAGCACTTGGCACTCATAAAGGCAGATTGCTGAAAAGAATGCAACACTTGTCACAGAGTTCAAAGAGCTGAGTGCTGGGTGCTTCCATTTCAGAGGCAGCAAAAAGCCAGGGTGCCTGGGAATAGTGACAGGAAGGATCAAATCAAAAGCAGATTAAGGGCCATATCCTACCCAACTTTCCAGCACTGGTACCGAGCTAAACATGCGCTGCCTCCGACGCATCCTCGGCATCACCTGGCAGGACAAAGTTCCAAACAATACAGTCCTGGAAGGAGCTGGAATCCCTAGCATGTATGCACTGCTGAAACAGAGATGCCTGCGTTGGCTCGGTCATGTCATGAGAATGGATGATGGCCGGATCCCAAAGTATCTCCTCTATGGAGAACTCGTGCAAGGAAAGCGCCCTACAGGTAGACCACAGCTGCAATACAAGGACATCTGCAAGAGGGATCTGAAGGCCTTAGGAATGGACCTCAACAAGCGGGAAACCCTGGCCTCTGAGCGGCCTGCTTGGAGGCAGGCTGTGCAGCATGGCCTCTTCCAGTTTGAAGAGACACTTGGCCAACAGACTGAGGCAAAGAGGCAAAGAAGGAAAGCCCATAGCCAGGGAGACAGACCAGGGACAGTCTGCAGTTGCTCCCAGTGTGAAAGGGATTGTCACTCCCGAATCGGCCTTTTCAGTCACACTAGACACTGTTCCAGAACCACCATTCAGAGCGTGATACCATAGTCTTTCGAGACTGAAGCACTGGTGCAGCTGTGCCAATGGGGCATGCACTGCATTCTGTGGGGGGGGGCAATCACTGAGGCCTCCTCCAGGTAAGGGAATGTTTGTTCCATTTCCTTGGGGATGCATTGTGGTTGCATCTGTGCTGGAAACTTGGATAGGATTGGGCCGTAAGTCATTTGCACAATGGGGGGGGGATTTTTAAACCTCTTTTTAATGGGTTCCCTTTTATTGATAGCTTCTGTATCCACAGGAGGTGTGGGGAATGTCTCCCCTGTGGATAGGGGGGGGGGACACCTGTACTTTTACTTTTTGCACAAACTTACAGAGGTTGTATGAGAAGACTGTATCTCATAGTAAACACATCACCCTTTCATTTTCCAAATGTTATTGCTACTAACTTTAAATTATATTCGTATTCAATAGTAGCATGTCTTGGGGAGGGCAAAACAGTAAGTACCACAGGTTTTGCAGTGTGCCATGTAAGTGTCCCTTCCCACTCACCGCTGGAGCCATTCAAGGCAAACGGTTTTTCCTGCCCATTACCCTTGATGCCCAAATTGCTCCGATGGTGAATGGGAAGGCCATTTACATGGTGCATTGCAACACTTACCATCCCCCCCCCCAAAATTGCTACACTACTGGTATTCAGATTATTGTAGCCCTTTTGTGTAACAGCATAGGTAGCACTAATTTTTTTTTTTAAAAAAAAAGGATGTTCACAGATCATAATTTAACATCCTGCAGCCTGATCAAAACTCTGATCCTTCCTTGATTCCCAGCAGGGAGGAGCTGAAAGCAGTAAGGAAGGCTAAATAAAGAAGAGACTTCCAGTGAAGGACAGCTTCTCCTGAAGTTAGCAAATATGGGAAGAAGCCCAGTATCTTGCCCTGATCCAAGATGACTCTTTGTATGAAGTTTATGGGGTGACCTTGGGCCAGTCACTATCTCACAAGCTAATCTACCTCACCTGGTTATTGTGAGGTTAAAATGAGAAAGGATAAAATCTTACATACCTCCCTGAGCACCTTAGGAGCTAATAAGAATATTAGGGAGGCAGACCTGAGAACCTGGAAAGAGGGGTGTCCCATCCCTGCGTGGCAAAGGTAGTCTTTTTGATACAAATTGCCATTAACTATCTGCAACACCATTCCACAGTTTGACATTTACGTATCCCATAAAAAGGATCGTACAAGAGTACTTTAAGGTGGGGGGGGAGCATATTTTAAATACACAAGCCTTAAAATAACAAATCACCCGACCTAAAAAAAAAAAATCACCTGGCAGCTATCTCACAAATGTCCCCCTTTTGAGAAAATGTATGCCAGATCCCACTGTGTTAAGAAAGATAACAACAAACACAGAAGAGGTGGAATCATTAATTATCTCCAGCTATACACGCTTAAAAGTGCTCACAGGAAGTCCTATTTTTAAACACGTTTGTGCAGATATCCAGCAGAGAACACGATAGGCTTTTCAACAGACTTCTATATACACATCTACAACCACTCATGGCATAATGTCACTGTTTTGTTTTTTTTATGAATACTCAACAGTCTTTTGTTAAGAAGGCAGCAGAATAATAACAGCCAGCTTCTGTATGTACCAGCACCAAGGTTTCAGGCTTGCTTAAACAAAAGGCAATTGTTTACAGACTACTATGGTGGTGAAAGAAAGCTATAGATCAGTTTAATGTAAGGCAAGGAGATACTGTGAATGAATCCCTCCACGACACCCCAGGCTTTACGATTGAACTACCATAGTTCAACTACGGGGGCCTACCTCCACCATCCACAAAATCAGACAGTGGCTTTATTGAAAGGGAAAGCATCTGTTGAAGTTTGAATTAATATTATCAAGTATACTTGAACCGGCAAACCACAGCAGGGAGCTGGGTATTCCTGGACAAAATGCCTCCCTTCCCCATCACCTATGCTGCAATTTCACCACAGGAGAAAGAAAGAGCCGTTTCAAGGAGCTTGCCCACTGCCAACATCCGCTATGCTGGAAAGTAGTAAATTAAGGTTAATTTACCTCCAAAGGTGTAAACAAAAAACTGCCCACAATATTATATATAAACTTCCTCCCATGGAAACGTCAAGTTTTCATTTTCTGGGTAGCGATGCCTAGGCCTCAGAGGATGGCACGGGGGGGGCAATTAGGCAAGATGACGTGGGTTGCATCAGTAGCAGATTGGTTGGCAACCTTCAGTCTCGAAAGACTATGGTATAAGCCTACAGCACCCAGTATTCCCAGGCGGTCTCCCATCCAAGTACTAACCAGGCCTGACCCTGCTTAGCTTCCGAGATCAGACGAGATCAGGCATGTGTAGCAGACAGTGGGGATGGGAAACAGAGTTGCAGTTTTTGGAGTGCTGTCACCTCCCTCCAGCCTCCCGAAGATGCAACCTGCTGTGATCTGTTTTCTGCACACTGAAAGCAAGCGGAATACGTATCGCCCACCTCCTTACCTTGCTCCTTGCGCAGTTTCTTCAAACATGGATACGCAGAACGGTCCCTTTAAATCAAATCGGAGAAGTCCCACACTTCTTTGACTGAAGAAAGCGTGAGGAGTAAGGTGAGCAACTGCTTTTTAAAAAGCTGTGTAGAGGCAGAGTTCCGGGTTGCGCCACCACCGATTGGTACTGAGGCACATGTACAGGTGGGCCTCCAATATCCATAAATTCAGTTGACTTCCTTCTTCACGCAACCCTTTTATCAAACCATCGTACTCCTCAAAGCATGGACATTAAAACCAAAGAGGAGGCAAAAGAGAATACAGGTGTGAGCCACTTAATGAAGGGGATACGTTCTCCTAGCCCTGTTGTTATGTGATTAGGTCAGTAAGTGAACATTCAGTTTGATCTATTTCCTTTGCTGTGTAAACAAACATTCCCTGCCAGACACTAGCTGGCTGCACAGGCTACTGGTGATAGATTGCCTCTTCTTTACATTAAGAGCCTCTCTGTCGTGTGAACAGAGAGTCTGCTGCGGGCTATGGGAGACACGATTGTCTCACTAAGAGTATCTTTATTGTGCTTTGACCACTGTCATATATGCTGTCCATCATTAAGTGAACGGTTGTTAAGCGGCGCATACCTGTATTGAAATCTGGTTGCACTGAATAATTATTAAGAATATTTATATATTGCTTTTCAACTACAAAAGTTCACAATGTGGATTTCAGAGCAAAAGGAAAGAGAAAACCCTTCCCTGTTCCAAAGGGGTGAAGAATCTAAAAAGAAATAGAGGTGAAAGCCCAGAAACAGACTTTGCAAAAGACACTTTGCTGGGGAAAGGGGAGAAATCCCCTTGCTGTTGCTCTCTCCCCTGAAACATATTTCCTATCTCAGAGCCCAATCCGTAAGGCACGTCTGCAAGGTTTACCAACGGGTGGGCACCTGTGCTAGCGCCTGTCCTCCGCTGCTCGGTGGTCTCATGGAGGGGCGCACAGCAAGCGGGGGCGGGGAGGGGGCTGGGAGGAGGCATTCTGGGGAGGGGGGAGGTGTTCCGGGGAGGGGGAAGGCAGGAGGCGGAGAAAAGGTGGGCGGGAGGCATGCCCAGGGGGAGGGAGGAAGGTGGGTCCCGGGGAGCTCCGCTCCACTGAATCCAAGGTGTTTGTGTGAGGCTCGGCGCCCTACACAAACGCCTTTGCCTTACTACTGACCTTTTGGTCGGCAGTAAAGTGAGTAGCCCCATTGCCGGGCTGCTTCCCTTACCTGGAAGAAGGGGATGAAGTTCTCTTGAGGCGCTGCCGCCGTGGTAGGCTGAGGCGCGCAGGATGTGGCAGGAGCCATTCTGGACACCACTGCAGCCGCGTGCCCCGGGCAGCTCAGGATTGGGCTGTCAGTTAGTAGTTAGCTCACAGCACAATCCTAATGCACTGTTGAGCAGGCTCAGAATCTACAAAGATGCCATAAAACACATTTGTGCCTATTCAAGAGCCAGCAGGGCCAGCACAGAGACCTGCACTGGCTCAGCCAGGCTGAATCCAATCACTGCACCAGTCAGCAGAGGTAAATTCACAGCAGGTGGCGTGGAGGCATGGAGAGGTTGGCAGAAAGGAGTTTTGCAGCCAGAGAGCATGGTTTGCAGGTGAGGGGAGGGCATTCTGCCATATCCTAATTCCCACTCCCGGACCAGGCAACACTACATGGGCTTCCTGAATTTATGCCACCTACATAGCTGACACAGATCCAAGAGGCCACATGAGGTGGGTGGGGATTTATCTGCTGTCAGGGGACAGATATCCACTTACCCCAAGGAGATCTCCAGTCACCTCCTAAACTGCATTGGATGCAGCGCAGGCCATGCAGTGCAGCTTAAGGCTGGGCTGTTAATTTCATGATGCTAGTTTGAAGGGAGGAGTAAGAGAACAGAAAATGGAGCATCACACAAAGAAGAATGGTTGAGCGGGTTTGCAACATTGTGCACTAAATTGACTACCCGGCATCCCTAATAGGTGTCCTTCATTTCTTCCAGATTCAGGTATATCACAAATGAACAGCAGAGAATTTCAAATACTGTTCAGCAGATTATTAGGCCAAAGAAAACATTAATGAGCTGTGAAATATGGGATTGAGCCAAAACCCAGGCATGCAGCCTCTGGGTTGATTTCACTTATACCCCCCCCCCAGCTCCTACAGTATTATTGCTACCCATGACAAAAGAAGGACATACAAAGTCCTGTCTCCTTCTCCCTTCATTGGTCAGGACATGCAATGGAGGGAAATGGGGCAGGACATCCCTATAAATTCCCTGACTTGCCAATCAACTGTGTGTCTTTCACTAATTATCCAGAACAATGGAAAGCAGGAACAGATTCACAGCTCAATCCTATCCACACTTTCCTGGGAGTAAGCCCCATTGACTCTAATGGGACTTACTTCTGAGTAGATTTGCATAGGATTGGGCTGCAACTCCTTACTGAGCAGATGAGCAAAAAACTGCCTGTGCCTTTTTCCTTATCAAATTTAAACTCTCTCTCTTTTTTTTTTTTTAAATGAAAATAATTAAAAGCAGGTACCTGGATTAGGATGCCCAGAATGAATTTGTTTCTCCAGCTTTTATGATTTTTTTTCCCAGGTCATTCAGGAGCCACAGTTGCCCTCTGTCACCTTTGGTGGGGCTCTGCCCCTTTAATGCCAGCCTACCCCCTTATTGCCAGACTTCACCCCTGCACCAGATTTCCCCCCCACAAAAATACACCATTGCTCAGCGCCACAGGTTTTTTTTTTTTTTGGCTATAACTGTTGATAGAATAGAGATATTTCAGTGTGCTTTGTTTCACTGCATTCTGCGTGAAATTACGCATCTAATATTGTATAACGATAGTATTATTCAAAAATACCCAGATTTTAAAAGTTTTGGCCAGCAGTGGTGTCACCCCCCCCCTTCATGTGCATCACCCAGTATGGCCTGCAGCCCCTGCACCTCACTCGAGGCCTCTCAATGTGGCCCTTAGGGAGCCCCCAGTCTCCAATGAGCCTCTGGCCCTCTGGAAACTTGTTGGAGCCTGCACTGGCCCAACACAGCTGCTCTCAGCATGAGGGCAACTGTTTGATCACTCGCATGAGCTGTGGGATGAGGGCTTCCTCCACTACTTGCTGTTTCACATCTGTGATGCAGTAGCGGCAGCAAAGGAAAGGCCAGCCTTGCTTTGTGCAAGGCCTTTTATAGGCCTTGAGCTATCGCAAGACCTACATTCACTCATATAAGTTCCACCTCTAGTATATTCATTTATGTAAACTTATGTAAATTTATTAAAACTTTAAATGTAAATTCATTCTTTTTTTCCCTGGCCCCCAACACAGTGTCAGAGAGATTATGTGGCCCTCCTGCCAAAAACTTTGGACACCCCTAGTATAAGCCTACAGCACCCAGTATTCCCAAGCAGTCTCCCATCCAGTTATTAATCAGGCCTGACACTGCTTAGCTTCTGAGATCAGGCAAGATCAGGCATGTGCAGGGTAACAGGTTTGGTCTAATAGATCTGGACTATCCCCTTTTAAGACATCTAGGCCAGACACCATCACCACATCCTGTGGCAAGGGGTTCCACAGATTAATCGCACGCTGGCTAAAGAAGTATTTTCTTGTATCTTTTTTTTTTTGTCTGTTGGTCATGTGATATTACCAGACCTCACCTCAAAACTCTCAGGTTTTGGGATGCATCTGATTGGGGGGTGAGTGCAAGACTCCTGCAAGTTGCCTTATGGCTTTGATTCTGAGGTTGTTTCCAGTTCCACGATCCTTTATGCTCAAGCAACACATGACAAGTTAGGTCAGGTTATTAACCCTTATTGGCTGCAAACAGGGATGTTTTGTTTCGTTCTAAACCAGGGGTGCCCAAACCCCGGCCTTGGGGCCACTTGCGGCCCTCGAGGACTTTTAATGTGGCCCTCAGGGAGCCCCCAGTCTTCAATGAGCCTCTGGCCCTCCGGAGACTTGCTGGAGCCCGCACTGGCCCGACGCAACTGCTCTCAGCATGAGAGCGACGGTTTGACCTCTTGTGTGAGCTGTGGGATGAGGGCTCGCTCCACTGCTTGCTGTTTCACATCTGTTATACGGTTGCTGCAGCAAAGGAAAGGCCAGCCTTGCTTTCTGCAAGGCCTTTTATAGGCCTTGAACTATTGCAAGACCTTCATTCATTCATATAAGTCCATCTTTAATATATTCTTTTATGTAAACTTATGTAAATTTATTCAAATTTTAAATGTAAATTAATTCTTTCTCTCCCACCCACCCCCGGCCCCCGAAACAGTGTCAGAGAGATGATGTGGCCCTCCTGCCAAAAACTTTGGACACCCCTGTTCTAAACAAATGTTGAACTTGTGTGCTATCTATCCCCAGGATTTTGTTTACTGTTTTTAGCAACATCTTGTGACTACGCTTATTGCCTTATTCAATTTTTTTATGTTCTTCCCTTTAATTTTCTTGAGTGCCTCTATTGTTTTCACATTGTGAGCAAGAAATGAGCAGGATCATTGACCTCCTAACCCTCCTAGGCACATATTTTTCACAGTTATTTGAATAAATTGTATTATATGTCATTCCCCTGGGGGCTGGGGATAAGAATAGGCCCTCTGTTTGGCTGTACTTGTCGTAAGAGGCAACTAAACAGCCACTGGGTAGATGGGACTCGTCAGCCTGGGAAGGCAGCTCATCTGAGAGAAGGAAAACTCTGATTCCAAACCTCCACTGCCTTGTGGCTACATCCAGTTATGGAAAAGGCTTCAGGAGTCAACCTCGAGGCAAAATCCAGAGCCGGAGTCCCTGAGGCAGTTCATGGCTGAACACAGTCACGTTCTGGCAACTCCTGCGACGCCGCTGGAACCAACCGTATTGGCCTCTGCCTTTCCATTGGACCATTTCAGCGATGTGGAGAGGGGGGATTTGCTGCATGGGTAACAGTCTATCCTCCATACCTATTTTACCCAGGCTTCACGCACTGGAGAGGACACTCTGTTCCAGAACCACCATTCAGAGCGTGACACCATAGTCTTCCAAGACTGAAGGATGCCAACAAATGTCATTGAGTCTGTTAGTTTTAAACTCTTAAGATGGGAATTATATTCACTGAGTTGGCCACTTGGCATAACATCAGAAGATACAAAGGTATCTTTCAGTATTGCCTCCACTGATGTTTCAAATCCAATTGCAGTGACATGAATTTTAATTTTTAAAAACATTTAAAATTGTGAAATCAATGGAATTAACATGAGAGATGCTCAGCAAGCCTAGAGCCCTTCGATAAGACCAAGAGAGTCTCATGAACACGGAAAACTTAAGACAATATTCAGGAACACAAGAAAGGAATTGTTCTCAGTATTTTTGAAGCAGATGGCATGTCTTCTGTTAACTCTAAGAATTAAATTGGGGGGAAATTAAGTTTTCTCATTATGAATGAAATTACCATTACTCAGTAAAACAGGAACTCTCTGGTTTGGAATGACAGAAATAATCTTTGGGGGGATGGAGTTTAAATAGGACTCTTTTGGCCTCTGCCAAATGCTCTGGCCTGCTATTTCATGTTTAATTTAACCCTTTGAGCATTTTTGCAGAACGCATCATGAATAAGGGTCGTGAGAATCAAAGATAAGTTTGATTAATTCCATTTGGTTGGGAAGTTGGAATATATCAATTTACTATCACTTTATTATAGATGAAGATAAACCAGGGATCCTGTTGGTGTTTATAATTGGCTGGAAATGGTCTCGGGGAATAAACTCTTTAAGAGTTTAGAGGCAAGAGGCCTCTAAATTGGTTCAGCAATATCTGAGAGCAATATCTAACTGTGAGTTGGGGATGTATTCTCCTGGACCGGTGGAACCCACAGTGATGTCCCCTGGGGAAATGCAGACATTATAGGGACTGTGGTTCCCAACATGAAATGCTGGAAAAGGAGAGCATATTTGTGAGGCACACCGTTTTAAGATACTATGTCTCACACACTGGAGGGTGACAGAGGTGCATTGCTGATTTTAGTCCTTTGTGTACCTAAGATTTAATGTTCCTTCAGTCCAAAGGCATGTGCTGATTGAAAATTATAGAATTATTTCAGGGGTGACAAATTCAGATCATATAGCGGGCCAAATAGCATTCATGATACTGGCAGAGGGCCGGAAATGATGTCATTAAGCAGATCATGACCGGAAATAAGCACTTTTGCTCACTGAGGAACTCATTAGCTGCAGGCAAAAGAAGATAAAATATGGAAACCTGGATCATATTTTCAAGATAGAGGAGAGCCCAACTATCACACAGGCAGCCCTTATAGCTGTGGAACCTCAGCACAGCTCAACAGCTTAGGGCAGCTGAATGGTGGTGCTGGGAGAGCCCAAGGGCTGAATAAAGAGCTTCCAGGAGCTATATCTGGCCCGTGGACCTTGTTTGACACCCCTGCACTTTGTAGTTTGCTTCATTTGGTGTATCATCTCCAGTGTCACCAAGCCACCTACATTCACAGCATAATCTTATGCATATTTACTCAGCAGTAAGTTCTACTGCGTTCATGAAACAAGGTTTAATTTGTGAGAGGACTGGCTAGAGCTCACTTACAGCATCCATTTTCAATGCCAGGGCTAAATCTCATGTGGGAGAAAATGGTGATAATGAAACAAAAACACATAATACTGCTTTCTGCACATCTCATTTTTGTTTTTTTAAAAAAACCAAAGTCTGTGAACAAATGAATGGTTTTATTTAGTTTTATTTATTTGGGGGAGTGCATGGGTAATGACTCTGGCTACATCTGCTGACACTATAACACCTGTATCGGTGGTTCCCAACCTTTAGAAGCCCATGGACCACTGAGGCAAAAACTGGAATAGTCATGGACCACTTGCGGTTGTGGAAAGTCTGGTCTCTGCTCTCTCTGGTGGTCCATCTCCCAATTACTCCCCCATGGACTATCAGAGAGGATGGAGAATGGCCTGTCCGTAGCCACAGCTGATACTTCAATGGTTGTGGCTGTGGGCAGTCTATTCTCTGCCCTCTTTAGTGGTCCATGGGAGATCAATCACTTCCAGTGTCTTACCATGCAAGCAAAGGTGATTCTTTTTCCTGAGACCTTGCGGACCACTTCTCAGAGTTTCACGGACCACCTGTGGTCCCCGGACCACAGGTTGGGAACCAGTGACCTATAACATCAACCAAGTATACTTGTTAAAATTACAATGTAAATTTTGAATAAAATCACATAGCACTGCTTTCTGCACTTCTAACTTTGGAAAAAACCAAAATCTGTGAAAAAATAAAACCATTTTCTCCCACCTCTACTCATAAAAATAGTTTGTAGACCCCCTGAGTAAGTGCAGGGTGTATTTCTCTCATCACTGAGCAGCCACAGGCTTGGGGGAAGAACTTCCAGAGCCTGCTTCCAGACTGACTTGACGCTGGGCATCTCTTCTTCCTGAAATTAAGCACTGGGACCAAAACTGGACTTCCCATTCTACCGCACTGACAGATGGTTATGCTGTGGTCACGGTGTCTGCCATCTTCTTGGCACTGTCTCTTTTACTACCAGTTGTAAACCACTCCAACCTGGCCCTCATCAATGTGATTTGCAGTGAAGCTATTTCAGTGCTCATGTCATGATTTGCATTTTTGAGATTAGCAGTTATCACGGCATCTCTGTCTCTCTCGCTATCATGAAAGGGGCATTTGTTATGCTTCCCCAAAGGCAAATAATTGTTTTCTGAAACTGACAAGCATTTATTTCACTGTGGAAATGGAGGGAATTTGTCATGCTTTCCCCAGTGGAAAGAACAGACTCCCTGAACAGACCGCTCTCTTTGCCTGTACATAAATTTCAGAAGTAGCATTCTTAACACACCAGCTTATTGAGGAAATTAAGATGATGATCCATCAATGTTTATCTACAAAGCAATCTCCAAAGGATTACCATTTAACAATTTCCAACTGGAAATTAGAACAATTTTTTTTTTAAAAAGGCACCATGTCCATCAGTCATTTAACTTTGCTTCCAACATATACATAAAACAGCAGTTCCCAAACTGGTGGGTCGTGATCCACCAGTCAGAGAAGCACTTGACCCTGGACCCTAAGGGATGGTAGTAACATGATCTCCAGGATCATGCCACAGCCAGGAACAGAAGGAGTTGTTTTACTTACCAACAGCCATCACCTGCCTCCTGGTGTATGTAGGGTGTATGTAGCCCCACAGGTCTCTTCAAGCCCCTGACCAACTAAAAATAGCAATTGGAAACCATTCCTGGTTTTCGATTGTGAAACTGGAAGTGGTTTTCAATCACTATTCTTGGTTTGTCAGAGGCTTTGGCAGCCCTATGGAGGCTGGAGTCCCTGGAGGCCTGCGCTGGCTGTAAGTAAGTTACCTTCCCTTCTGTTCCTGGCCATGGCACGATTCTGGGTTTCACATTGTTGCCATCGCCCCTCCCCACAAAGACGTAAGTGGTTCCCAATCCCTCCGTAGCAGTTTGGGAACCACTTGACTTAAAACATTATGAAAATGAAATTATGTGTAAACAAAATATACAAATAACTTTAGTTGCAGTCATTCTAATCCATTTCAGTGGGCCTCCATTTATGTGCTGTACAAGAAACGGGCCATCCTTGGTCTGTGTACAACTTTCCCCTAATTATCACCACCATTATAGTGGATGCGTATGACTCGTTGCAGAATTAAGCTCATTGGGTTGTATTCAAAGATAGTTAGATGTGAAACTCCTTGCCACAGAATGTGATGATGGCTTCTGGCCTCGATGCCTTTAAAAGGGGATTGGACAAGTTTCTGGAGGAAAAATCCATTACGGGTTACAAGCCATGATGTGTAATCCCTGGGGCATTTGGTGGGCCGCTTTGAGATACAGGAAGCTGGACTAGATGGGCCTATGGCCTGATCCAGAGGGGGCTGTTCTTATGTTCTTATGTGACTAAGCACCACTGAAATCAACACCAGAAGCTAATCATGACTAATTTAGGTCCCGTTAATTTTTATAGCACCTATAGTGCAATCCTATGTATGTTTACGCAGAAGTCTCATTGAATTCAATGAGACTTACTCCCAGATATGAGAGTACACAGCCTTAGTCATGACTAATGAATTCAGCTCAGTATCTTTAGTGAGAATCACTATTTCCCATTAAAAAGGTGTGTAATGTTGGCTTTCCTTTTCCACATCATATCACAGTTTTTGAAACCAAAATATGTGAGACATTATCGCACAGAGGAAAGAAGAATTATTTGCATGTGTGGCACAAGGTCCAACAGCTTAAAAATGTCAGTGTTATCTTTCACATACTTATTTATGTATTTTTCACATTTTTATTCTGTCCTTCCTCCAAGAAGCTCCGGGTGGCTTACATAGTTCCTCCCCTCCTTTTGCCCTCACAACAACCTTGTGAGGTAGGTGAGCCTGAGAGATAGTGACTGGCCCAAGGTCACCCAGGAAACTTCACATCTGAGTGTGGATTTGAACTGGATCTTCCAGGTCCGAGTCCAACACCAGAACACTACACCATCCTGGCTCTCCTGCACAGTGAGTCACTCTCCACTTGACAGGGGTTTGACCTGAGCAGACCACAAGGGATGGTTCCCAATCTCACTGATGTTGTTGCCTCATTTTTAAAAAAATTAATATAAGAAAATATTATAAAAAACAATCTTCACACCTTGCTCAACCCTTGCTAGTTCTGGTCCAATGCGGTCACTATAGAATTACCATTGTTTAATTGTGAGTCATGACCTCCATTCCACTGGCACGGAAACAGCATGTTAACCAGTCCATTCTTGTATCGAAACAAGTACTATCAGCTTAATTACAGTTTGATCATGCGCATGTAAATTAATTACTACTTTCTCAATTAGAGTCTGTTTCTCTAATAGCTACTTTCCGTTATCCTGATACCAGCATTTAGTCTAAGTTACAAAACAGTGAACTGTGGATAGCCATTGACCTCCGTGTTGCTACCCTTGAGTTGCTCAGTGCAAATACCAAATCCTATGATTTTCCAGGCACAGAAACCACACACCAGCTTCTCCATATTCACCGCAAAGCAACGTTAGTCCATTTCACACAACTGTTTGTGATTCTTTTTCCTCCATGGAGATGATATCAGAATAGGAATGAGGAGCCATAGCTGTTCAAATGATAGAGCAGGCGTGGGCAGAGATCAGTCTGGTAGAACCTTCATTTTTTAACCTAGGAATCCCCAAGGCCTTCCATCAGTGATGGCACCAGGTGCGCCATGCATACTACCAGAGGCACACTGAGTACTACCATTGCCACTGCTACTCAGAGCTGAAGAAATGGCCCAGACAGGTGGCCCCTCAGATGGTAGAAATAAAATATACCTGGAGATTTTGATGCCTTGGAAGAAAACAGATTTTTCACTTTTTTTTTTCCAGGAAACACAGACATTTGGGGAAAAACTGAAATATATACAGTATTTATATTGACTGGGACACAGTTGTCCCAGAATGCAATGATTCTGTCACTGAGACGGGCAGCCCAATCCTAACCTGAGCGGTATCCAGTACAGGTTAGGAAGTGGCTAAAGGGCAACTCGAGGTAAGGGGATATTTTCCCCCTTACACTGTTTCAAGCCTAGCCACCCCTATGGGACTACTTGGATCTGTACCAGAGAACTCGCTGGCACAAATGCAAGCAGCCTGTGTAAGGCTGCTTGGGCCAGGGACAGGGATTATGATATGCTGCCTGTCCCACCCATCTCCTGGGCCTGGTAGGCGTCCCGGACCACCCTCCCCCTGCTCAAAAATGCTCCTCCCTTCCTCCGTTATGCCCTCCCACCACCCTCTCTCACCACTTGCACTGGCCTGCCTGGGCTAATGCAAACCTATCCTGTCAGGCCGGTGCAGGGAGCAGACTGGCGCACATCCTCGTACTGGTGCAGACTGCTCCCGAGTCACCACAAATATCCTTTACAGCATGTCTGCAATGCTCAGGAGTTGACACAGGACCCCTGTGCTACCTATCTCAACTTTAGGATTGTGCTCTAAGCCTTGTTGGACATGTGTGACTTACGTTCCAGCATACATGCACAGGGCTGTGCTGACATATTGAAATATAGGAAGCACTGAAGGGCTGGGGAAACAGGAACATGGAATGCCACATCTTCTGAATGTGCTCCATTCAGAGCTCCAACCTCTAAAAGTTCTATTTTTATTTTTTTAAAAAGGACAGAGAAAATTTTTTAAAAAAATATTATTACTTTAGATAAGAGAAATTCTCAGAAATGCACTGGCAGGCTGCCTCCAAAAGTAATCATATAATAATGTTCAAGATACCAGGCAAAATTAATACAGGATGAGATGACTCTTTCATCACAGCAAGAAAGCTCAAGGAAAGAAGGAGAAGAAAAAAAAGACCCTGTCCTGAATATGGATCAAGGTTTTGCGTATTTAAAAGGACAAGCCGGCCAGGTACATGGCAATGCAGAAATGTTTATCTCAAACTGAGATTAAGAAGCACCATCTATGCAGCAGCCTTCCAAATGCAAGGAGGTCTTTAGAGTTCTGAATAATTTTCATAATCAAGGACATAACATCCTACATTACACTGAGGGGACATGAAAGAGTTTCTGCGTTATACCAAGATGGCTGGAGTCCAGCTGAAACAAAATGGCGTTCTCCATCCTCTCCTGGCACACAGCTGTGCATACTGAAGCAGGTCCCCAAAAGACTCAGCGCACAGTTGGATTTTGCACTGAGTGCAAGGAAGTTCCATGCTCAGCTCTGTGGAGGACCACAGGATATACATATTGGCCTTTCTTAACTGATAATTACGAGCATGTAACTATACCATGCCCACAGCACCCAGAGAGAACTCTCTCCTGCTTGTAAGAGGGGGCTGTATCATGCCCTTTGCTTATCAGAGGAATACTACGGAGCCTTAATCTTTCTTGGAGGTAGATTCAGAGGCATCACTAGGTTTTGTGTTACCCGGTGCAAGAGCTCATTGTGTCACCCCCATGATAGACCTCCTCCCATGCCAGACCATAAAACATATATTACAATATCATACACACAGCCTAAATGCAGTAGCGTCACTAGAGTTGGTGTAATGCCCATTAACTTTATTTATTTATATTAATGTATAACACTACATTGGCCTCCCGAATTGGCCTTCACTCCCGAATTGGCCTTTTCAGCCACACTAGACGCTGTTCCAGAACCGCCTTTCAGAGCGCGATACCATAGTCTTTCGAGACTGAAGGTTGCCAACAACAACAATGTATAACAGTACAGGTCACCCAACAAATCGGTAACCAACAAAAAACCAGTGGCCAGCTTGATGGCACTCACACAGCTGAATAAGAGTTCTAGGACTGCATTAGCTCTGATACAAGGAAATGAGAGCTGATGTATACCATGATAACTGATGTATACCTGCTGTGTCATAGCACCTCGTTCACTCTCAGAATAATCAGTTTTATTGGACAGATTTGAGTTAAGAAAATCCACTTTTTGTTACATAAGTCAGTTTTGTTTTCCTTTTCGGGTTATTTGTCCATAACTTTTAATAGAATACAGGTATTTCAACACAGTCTGTTTCATTGCATTCTGCTTTAACTTCCATGTCAAATGCTCCATAACATGATGGTATTATTCAAAAATACCAATATTTCACAATTTTGGCTAGTAGTGGAGTCACCCCCCCAGTGCATCACGCGGTGTGGACTGCACCCCCCTAGCAATGCCACTGGGTATACTAGATGTACACTTTAACCCTTCCAACACTGTGTTTTAACAAAGTTTTAGTCAAAGGATTAAGATACAGAGGTAGTCCTATGCCATCCAAACATTATGAAAACTAAGAGCACAATCCTATAGTACACTAGTGCCAGCACAAGTGGTTTCCATGCCACCTCTAGTTGTGCAAAAGAGCCAGAAAGCGCTTCACACTGGCCCAAAAATAAGCGGTGTTGGCAATACAGCTTGCATGTGCCCACCAACTCTACAACCAGGCTTTTGGTACACCATTAGAGATGAGCTTCATGCCAACTAGTGCAGGGGTGGAGGGAGGGAGATGGCATTCCTGGGAGGGAGCATTTTTGGGTGGGAGAGGATGGAACAGGGGTGGGACATGCCCAGGAAGGGGTGGAAACAGCAGTACCTTCCTTTGCCATATTATATCCTCTCTTCCGGGCTTTGCAGCATTACACTGGGCTTCTTGAATTTGTGCCAACTAAGTAGCTGGCACAGCTCCAAAGAGCTCCATAGGGCAGGCTGAGACTTTACCGGATGTAAGGGGAAAAATATTCCCTTACCCTGGATAGACCTCCAGCCTCTTCCTAACCCGTGCTGGATACAGCACAGGACATGCAGCCTGGCTGCGTCAGTGGAACTTTGGATTGCATTGTCAGGTACATCCCAGATTAACAAAAAGAAAAAAAATTTAGTCAGTCTGGATCCATGTGACTAACAGGGGAACTTGGTGGAAGATGAATTATTGCTTGCCAGAATGGCTTCTTCAGTCACCATAAATATTTCTCTTTAAACCAAGATGCTCACCTTTAGTATGATTTTGAGGAAAGAAAAAGGCACTTCAAACTATTTAGGAATCCATTCCCTGAGTGTGCAATCCTTACTTTGTCTTCAGATGGCACAAGTCCCTTGCACTGGCCCAGGAGTGTCATGAATGTGCCGTAAAGCACGTTCGCAACTACTCTGGAGGAGGCCAGGCCAGCACAAGGGTGCACAGCACCTGCCCTGTGGCAGGAGATCTGGCTCAGTTGGTAGAGCTGCCACCTTGTATGCCTGAAGATCTGAGGCTGCCAGTTCGAAACAACCGGAAGTACCCGAGAACTGATGACACGCTGATATACTGATGAGCTGACCCTCGGTGGCAGAGAGCAGTTGCCGTCAAGTGCAGCGTGGGAGGCGAAGGACCAGAGAGAGGCCAGACTGGGAAGGAATCCAGCTGGAACAAGGAGTTCTATGAAAGACTAGAACAATTCAATTGTAAAAATCCCTAAGGGGGTTTAGAACAGCCTGCCTATGTAAACCGCCTTGGATTAAAGTCTGAGGAGAAATTTGATGACCAAAGAAAGGTGGAATATAAATACCTGTATAAATAAATAAATATCCAGGTCTTGGTCTGGTAAGTTAGCATCAGATGAGGCAGGCTAGTTCAGGGGATTGGAGAGGGTGACAGGAGGGTGGACTGGGCCTGTGAAGGGGGTGGAATCAGAATGGACACCTTAGGTCGAACCCTAACCACCATCCCTGGTCTGGTCAACCTTACACGGGCCACTCAGATTTATGTCAGCTTCAGCAATTTCGCTGGCATAAACCCGAGAAGCCCCATGGGGTGACTGGCCCATGACAAAGAGTAAGGGGATAAATAACCCCTTACTCTGAGTTGCAGGACAACCTCCTCCTCACCTCTGCTGGAGACCAGTCAGCCTGCCTGTTCCACCACAGGTTAGGATTGGGCTGCCCAAAGGTGTACGTTTGGGAGGAAGGATGAGAAATACATAGAACCTGTTTTAAGACAGAAACTGTGGCAAGATACTGGAATAGTAGCATTGATTCCTCAGGGCAGTTTAACACCTGAGGAGAGTCTTTCTGTGTCAGTTATACTGATATAGTTGTAGAGATTGTCTTCATCCTACACAATAAATG